>NC_067452.1:25529182-25829182 GCF_025434085.1 Hippocampus zosterae
CCAGAGATCAGTGATGATGACTCAAAATCTTTATTCTGTCTTACACTTTGATCTGATGAATTCAGGATCTCATGTTTTTCCATACCAAAATCATCCAAGCCTCCTTTATGGATTTTCCTTCATATTCTTGGGCAATAATGACACAAGAAAATGTGGCCTTCTCTAAACTGTCTCCACAAATTTGTGTGCATTAATTTGATTTGAAGAAACACGTTTCTGGGGGAACAAAGAAATCTTGTTCATTCATTCATCTTCCTAACCGCTTGATCCTCACTAGGGTCGCGGGGGGTGCTGGAGCCTAACCCAGCTGTCTCCAATCGCAGGGCACACAGAGACGAACAACCATATACGCTCACACTCACACCTAGGGACAATTTAGAGCGTTCAATCAGCCTGCCACGCATGTTTTTGGGAGGAAACCGGAGCACCCGGAGAAAACCCACGCAGGCCCGGGGAGAACATGCAAACTCCACACAGGGAGGCCGGAGCTGGAATCGAACCCGGTACCTCTGCACTGTGATGCCGACGTGCTAACCACTGGACTACCGGGCCGCCTGAAATCTTGTTCAACAGCATTAATATTGATAATTTGATTGATTAGCAGACTTCTTTATATACTGACAGAGTAGGTGAATTAATGATTTAACAGTCAAAGTGCCGAAGTGACGCACTGGTTGTGTTTATTTAAACCAGAGCTGCAGCCAGACAACCAAATCTATACTGCAATCATGAGGTCAGTTTGAATTACAGGCTGTTTGGCTGCAGGCGACAAACCATGAGGAAAGGCTCCACGAGCCGGAGAGAACGGGCAAGCCATTTTGATGTCAGGATTTGCCCTACATCCGCAAAGGCTTGTAATCTGACCTCTTTCTGCGTGCTTATGAACATGAGAAGCAGCATGTCTAATCTGTGGCGGAAGTCAGCAGGGTGTGTGTGTGTGTGTGTGTGTGTGTCTGTGTGTGTGTGTGCGTGTGTGTGTGTGTGTGTGTGTGCGCTCGTGTGCGCGTGTGTGCACTCGGTCAGCCAAGTCGATCACAAAAATTGGTTGACTCAAAAATGTCTGCCTCAAAAGTATAATTTTTCATTTTAAAACCATATTTGTGATGCCCAGAATGCATGTAATGCCACGTCGGTGTTTATCACTCAAACATTTGTTGCAGGCGGGCGCACTCAGCCTGGGGATACACTTACCCGTAAATGAAACATACGCCAAAGGTTTGGGGGCTTTCTGGTATTTGTAGACTACACACTGTATTGTATGCATTTTGCAAATGACAATTATGTGTGATTGCCCACTTCATTTCACAGAGTAATTTACGGTTTGAGGCTTTTTAAAGTTAACTCGCAGGGAACACGCTTCTATGGAATAATCAATCGGATAACGATCAGAAAAGAAAAGATTAATTATTGGAAGCCGTAGCGTGTTTAGAATCAGCTGACAAAATGGAATAATAGGTCGAACTTAAGCACATGGACTGCAGAGAGATGTTAAAAGCTAGTACTTTAGCGACAGTTACATGATTAAAAGTGAGTTGAATTGGACTTAATTCCTGGTTCAAGAGTGGAATCTGAAAAGTAGGGCCAATAATTCCAAAACAGTGCAGACACCTATTATCTATTTAGCAAACCTCATCGTCATGTGGAAGGCACAGGAAAGCGACTTCAAAAGACCCAACCCGACCTCTTTGTAATGACTCCAGATGTGCGGTTTGGAACAGGGGCTCAATTCATAGCACAGCTTCCCAAGCACAGCAGGGGGCCTTCTCCAGCATGCCAAATTAAAAGACTTGGGCCAGGCGTGGACGGGTACTTGAATGATTAGAAGAGCTCATTGATCAGCAAACAGAAAGACATCACTCTGCTTACTCTTTCAATGTGTTGCTCTCTGCTGCCCCAGCTCCGCACAGCTAACGAGACAATAACATAAGCACATACAACACTGACGGTTTACTCTGCTGGGGCATTTCAACTTGAGCATGACCGCCCGAACAAGTCCAGACTCGAAATGCCATTCCTGCTTGTTTGCATCACTCATGCTATTGCGCTGAATAATGTGCCCAAAAGAATCCTCTGCAAAGTTACAGCACACATGGTCTGATTTGCGAAGAGCCCAAAGGGATCAGGTGTAAAAGTGATGGAGATGGGATTTTATGGGTATGCTTCGCTGTGGGAGAAGTTAGCACCTCTTGTCACACCATGCTGAGAATGACCCCGAGGGAAATGCAGAATTGACGAGCTGAAAAGATCCAAGTCAGGCCTTGGATCTTTTCAGAAACTACAACATTGCATCAAGTAGTTGATATTTTGTGATATTTCTGGTATTTCAGAAATGTTTCCATGAGCAGAAAAAGTTGCTTCTTCCTATCGCCCCTCATTTTGCCAGTATGCCTTCTACACATTACAGTAGCCACAGTCATTTCTTCATACTTTTCCCGTGTTTGATGAATCATTTTGTACATGCTAACCTATTTGCACATATTCCATCAAGAAATCCATCCATCAATTTTCGGATGCGCTTATCCTCACAAGGGTCGCGGGCTATCAAGAAATCGCAAAATGAAATGTGCAGTAATTTGCTCATTTGACAGATATAGTCTTGTGTGCGCCCAGTTACTGTAGTAGACCAGCTACCACATCTGGTTGCGTGAACTATCAAGTTCTCGCCTCGTTTTGCACATACATTCCTTTCGTAAATCAGGTCCTTCGCCAGGTCCTCCAGACTGTCAATATACTGCACGCAGCGCCTAATATAAATCCCAAACAACACTGACAATGAAGAATTGTGAAAAGCGGAAGGTGAGACACACAAGCTGTTGGACCCGTTACCTGCTGACTGCGTACTTCATCCTTGGGCAAGTGTACGTGAATGAGCACCAAGCATCCCCCACGCTTCAGCCTGCTCACCAGTCATCCTGTTGGTGTTCTCTCAAGGCCTCAACGGTGCCTTTGCTGGATACAAGTCCGAATGTAGCTGTTAGTTGATGATGTTGCTCTCAACACATATTTTTCTTCCGTTTGTCCCTGCTCCTGAATGTCCCAGCCCATACGGAGTGAAGCGATGTTCAGGGTGGGCTGTGCAGGCAGCAGGGCTCTGGGCTGCAGTCTACCACTAATCCGTAGTCGTTTAATGACGGCAGGCCACACCAAGTGGCAGTGAAGCTTTGGGGGGTTGACCCAAGTCAGGAAGGGTTGAGCATGTGACCCACACCAAGATTAGAGCCCAGCCGGGGGGAAGGGGCTGCATACTGGCATATGTGCACACCTTCGTGGAGCTAAGTGGCCAGTCACTTGAGGAATGTAGACTTTTTTTAATCTCAACCATGAAAACATGAGCAAAGTGGCAATTCTGTGTGCAAAGTAGTTCAGCTGCGAACCAAAGTATAGCCAAAATGCATAGCCAAGCAACCATAAATGGCATCTCAAAAAAAGTTATTTTTGATATTAGAACAAACAGCAGCAACAGTCAGTCCAAAAAAAATGTGCCAACTTGGTTCACAGATTTGGTCAAAGGCTTCTTGCAACACATTGACATGCATATAGAAAATCCATTTTTCATCCCACTGCTCCTCATCAGTAGCGTGCAAATGGCGGGGCTGACGAGGCGGCTGCCACAGGCATCCACCTGAAGGGGGACATCCATAGCTCCCATCCCCCAGTTGACAAACAAATGGTCAATGAGCAGCAAAATGTCTTCCGTTCGGCATTACATCAGATGCATTTCAACCAGAAAATTATTCCATCCACACCTCCACAAAGCCCCCTTTTTGTAAAAGGGATCAAAAGATTCAAAGTGACATCCGTTTGAGACAGAAGGGCATAAAGTCCTTCAGACGGTGGATGTATATCAAGAGCGATTGGCAAAATCACTCCGCAAGAAGCAGGGTACACTGTGAACTGGTTGCCAGCTAATTGCAGGGCAAGGGAGCACAGTTACCTGAAGCTAGCAGAGCAAGCAGCAGATGCCACTGGGGCAAAGGCTCATGGGAAGATACCAGAAGCCTTCCTTGTAAGTAACTAAGCACACGATCCTTCCCCATCTGCCAGCTAGACTCTGTGCCAATGAGTGCCGGGCCATCATAATAATCCAGAGAACGGCCACGTTTCGTTTACATGAACAGAATCATTTTGGCTTCTTTGTGTGCGGTCGGGTGAAGTTGTTAGTTGACCTTTGGGAGACCTCCCTACACCAGGTGCCCTGAGCAATCCAGCACAGTGACAATGAACAGAACCCTCACAGAATGACAACAATATCTGAGCAGGGTACTTAATTTCCCCGAGTTTTTTTGGAGGGTAGATTGGAATGTTTGATGAGACAGTCTCAGCGGTCTACGGCCCAATGAGAGCCATCCATCCAGATGACCCCAAGTTCATTTGGGATCAATGAAGGACCCACAGTCAAGGATAAGCTTGATGTGTTTTTTTCTCTTTTTCGATGGAATCTTCTCCCAATGCCGCTACATTGCTTTTGAATTTGTGTTTGACAGAATTATTTTTTTTTAAAACACACAAAAAAAAATAACCTGATGAACCAGGCCAGGGAAGAAATGATGGTACCCAGAGAAATTATTGAAAATGATTTGACCATAGGAACATTGGGAACCACGTTATGTCCTCTAATTAGCATCACGGGTGTCTTCAAAGTTATAAGCAGTTAATCAGCCTATTTAAAGGGTGGCACGGTGTGTATCGCACATTACATGGACCTGAGGAAGCGAAAGAGCGAGTTGTCTCAGGAGATTAGATAAACAATGACATACAATCATACTAAATGTAAACGATACAAAACCACCTCCAAGCAGATTAACGTTCCTGTAACTCCTGTACATGTTCAGAAATGTAAGCTCTACAGGACATTAGCCAACCTCCCTGGACATGGCCGTAGCAGGAAAATTGATGTCACAAAAGAGCCCAGAATAACCTCCAAAGAAATCAAACATGAACTGCAATGTCAAGATACATCAGTAACAGATCACACCTTCGGTCGTTATTTGAGTCAACCATGGAGGACACCAATTTTGAAAATTAAAAAATAAAATAAAATAATCAAAGTTTTGGGGAGAATGTGCTATGGACAGATGAGCCAAAAATGGAACTTCTTGGGCAAACTGTCTCTTTAAATATTCCATCCTGCTTCTGCCAAAGAGTCTGCGGCTGCACAGTGGGATCATTAAAGTGTGAAGCGTTTTTCTAATGAGGAGATAAGCAGCTAATTTGAAGTAAGATAATGTGAAGACTCCTGCATGACTAGTGAATGTCTATCTGCAAATTATGAGCTTCAGACTGACCGGGAAAAAGAGGTTAGGGAGGCTTTATTTGATCGCGTAACATTTTGTCCTCTTTCTCCGAGCTCAAGCGTCACGGAAGATGACAAGGGCAAGTGAACATATTGAGCTTTTGGTGCTCATTCACCTGGAGAATTGCTGCTGCAGGGAGACGATCTGTGCCCGGCCCAGCTCGGATTCCTTCGTCACTTCGCAGAGACGCTTCTCGCTCTCCAGACGCAGCCGTCGCTCTTCCTCTAGCTCATGGATCAGCTTTTCTCGCTGTGGAGGCACAAAAATAAAAGCGTGTTCGTTGAAAGCATCTTCACATCAGGTTCAAAAACGACTTTACAAAGAAACAAGCACTAACAGTAGTTTCAGGGTCTTTCTTTGAAGGTTTCACAATATTTTTTTTTTTACGGCCGCTGTTTTCATTCATCTACTCATTCAAACACCCCCTTAAACCTTTAAGGCTTTCAAAATGGTGGCACTTGCCATGACCACTGTTTTTGAATTGCCTGATATTCACATTTCAGTGTCTACAGCAAAAAGAAAATCATTGGAGGTGAGTGTATATTCTTGGGAGAAGACCCACCAATAATTAAAAAAACAACAACAACAACTGGGGTGACATTGAAAGCCTTCGACAGACAGGAAATTGCACACAAACAAATCTACTCAGATGAAACTATCCTCTTGGGCAAACTTGGGTAAAAAATCTGGACAAAAGTAAATAATGATGACATTTAATACTAAGTTGTTGCTACTTCAGGCAGTTGCATTGCTCCCTTCAAAGAAAGTTCACCAAAAAAATGTCAAACCACATCAGAGCTTCAATCTTTCACTGTTATGGAGCCTTTGCACTCTACTTGAGTTGGAAACGCGTAGCCTCGTTGGACTTGATATTGACGGAAGTGCCCAGAGTGCTGAAAAAGACTTGTTGCATCCATTAAGTCAGCTTTGTGTCATCTTAACCCGTTTTATCAGTCTCTTTCTCACTCAAGATGAGTCTGAAATTAAATCTTTGTTCATGCTTTAATTGGATTCTTCTGTCTGGATGGCTTCAGCTATCTGTTGCCCAATGCGCACCATCCTCAAAATGTACTTCAAAGTCGAATTAGTTCAGCTTTGTGCTGGGAACTTCGACACTACTGGCTTTCTTTGCTTAACAAGCACTATCCATCAGCCAAAAAATAGCTCAAGGCTGGACAGAGATGCTCACATGAAAATGTAAAATGTTAATCACAAAACTAGTTACACTGAAGTAAAATATCGAGTAATGTTCTTAATGTCCTAATTACATTAATTATAAAGGCACCAGTTAACAATAGCTGGTTGGGGACGTTAGGTAAGTTTGTAACAGAGCAACAGCCACAGATGCCATGATGAATGGTAGAAGGCACTGAAAATGCACACGTTCACTGTTCAGAACATAAGATACACTTACAAGGTGACATGCAAAACAAAACAACATATTGGACACACAAGGAAAAATGTGTTGGTTTCCTTGCATTAAAACAACAAGAAGTTGTTTAAGAGAATACAATTTTTTGGAAAATCAATTTATTAAAACGAAGCATCTGTTTATTTTTGTGGTCTGACAGATTTAGAAGATTGGTCAGATTTGAGCAGTTTGCAGACAAGCGTGAGGGGGACCTCTAGTGGTAGAAACATAGAGACGCACGTATAGTGCATATTGATACATGCATCTCATTTTTCGGTTTTTATTTCATTGAGCAAGATGTCTTGTAAGAAATTAAAATCAGCACATTGAAATTCAATCAAAAATTTCCCGTAACCATACCAGTCCAATAAACAACCAAATAACAGGCATACTGTATAACATAAAACGTTCCGTTCACAAAAAGCGCATTTTGCTCATTTCAGTCCATTAGGGTGCAAATAGTAAAACCCAAGGCATCATTAAAACTAGCGCGGGGTCTTGCCGTAGTTTTAAATCGGCGGCTACTACAGTGTGTGAGGCACCTCTTTACACGGCATAAGGTTCCCTCTGTAATGGCTGCTATAAATCCAGCCGGAAAAAAGTGCACCCCACCCCCAATCGAGAAGCAAAAGCTTCACACCTGGAACCATAACAAACCTCCTACTTCACTTCGTTATAAAATAGAACGACCTCCTTGCAAACGTGCAAGTGAGCAGGAGGTCTGCGTGATGCAATTTGAATGACAACGCTGCTAATAACACAAAAAGACAAACGACTATTCATCGTGCGGTAATGTGCGCAGGATTGCTGCACGCTCCAGAAGCAACAGCAGCTTTGTTATTTCGGGTTGCCCACATGGCCCAGCAAAAGTCCCAAGTGTAAAGAACCAAGCTCAGCTCTAGTGACAGACTCGAGTCGAGAATCTCAATAACAAGGCAGGATTTACTGTCTCATTCCAGTAAAAGCCTTTGATAGCTTTAGTTCAATCTCTAATTTCAGTAATTTAACCAGGCAGGCGGCTGTTAAATCCAACATTACCGTATCTTTATGTGGCCAGAAATCCACAGCAATACACCAGACTGACTCTTAAATGTTTAATGCCGAAGCCAACTCCATGGCCTTTATTCCTCAACATGTTCTTTAATGGAACGCATAAGAACATTTGCTTCTGTTAAATCAACGACCGCCACAAAAATGATTCTTCCACGTCTGCCATCGTTGATGAGGCGTATATGTGTAATATCTGCTTTGGCCTGTAGAGCACGCCATTTTGCAAAGGTAGCAGGGGCTCCATCAAATCTGCCGCCAAACATCACTGTGGTAGCAAAAAAAAAAAAAAGACATCAAAAGGGAAAAGGGAGAAGTCATTTGTAAAATGGCCCCGGGATGGCTTTTTATCTACTGAGCAATATACCGTAGTTTCAATAAACCCAGATTGGGTCTTTGAGGATAAAATTTGACCTCTATCACAGAGGAGGCAAATTTCATTTCCTGGATGATGAAAATGCACCGGTCTTGAGATGTATCAATTTATCATTGTGAACATGCAACGCTCATAATGCAAGAGGACATGGATTAGTGGGACGTATAGAGACCATGCTTGTTATGTACTCTTCCATTTGATTAGCTGAAGCGAGATCCAGCAATGCTTCTGAAATTGCTCTGCATTAGAAGGTAATGGTGCCCATACAAGCTGAATTACAACATCACCCCTCCCCCATACCATTCTACCAGTCCCCCCGCCCCTTACATCCCAGTGCCTTTAAAGATCCATGCATGGCTGTAAATTCATTAGAGACCTCAGTCTCTGCTTGCAGTTCCGATTCCCATTTAGGAAAAGCTACATCAGTATTATCAGCTCAAGTGCATGAGCTTGCCCAGACAGCACATCAATTGATGTCCATCTGCAAGCGTACATCCTCACGCAGCATGCGGCTACAATTTTGGAGCAGCTCAATAATCTCTTCATTACGCAGACCCCCACGCCTTCACCCCCTCATTCAGATTCTAATCAAAGGGCCGGGAGCGGGTCTCTGGCTCATTGCTAAAGCAAACATCAGGGACACAATACAACATAAAGGTTCTTAGTTCATTAATAAAACATGCCAGTAGGTTGTGTGTGCATGTGTGCTCATCAGCAGCACTGAATTCAAATGGAGAGGTACAACAAGGAGGATTTGGGCTGCTTTGCTGGCACATAGAATCAATTTGAACTAATGCAAACCATTATATCATGGTTTGATTTGGCAGAAAATGTCATTTGTTTTAGTTGATTACTTTAAGAACATTGGTAGACAGTCGCGACTCATAGGCATGGGATTTGTTATTCTATTGTTTTACATCTTTGCAAGTAGCTACATTCTTTTTGGCAACTTTTTTTCATTCATTATTTTGCTTCTGTTTGGGTTTCAGGTCAGAAGATGAATATGGGACAAAAGTTCAAAATTCCAGCTTTTCTTTGATTATATTTAGATGTGTTGAACAACTCGTGACAGGCACTATTAACTTAAAGTTGCTAACATTTAATATTTGGTGGCATAATCCTTGCTTAATTAAAAACTCTCTTGGCAAAGTTAATAACTCCCAAAATGTCAAAGAGGCACTCGTGCATTTGCAGTAATGTAAAACTGCTACGCATCATACGTTATCAGCCATCCCTAAAAAATTTGCAAGATGAGGACAAATTAGACATGTACATGTAGAAATGTACATGACAACCGAAATAACAAAACAGATGCTATTCCTTAATTCATGTCTAGTTGTCGATTTTTGTCAAGGCCTACTTGGACCGACCTCCCCTAAAATGAAGCTACCGGTAGCTGATTTAGCCAATAGTACGAGCATAAAATGCTCCAAATAGACCTGGATGGGAAGAATAATTGTGAACACATGATTACAAATGCCACAATGTAAGTTTCACAATGAGTTGAAATTGCAATGTGGACTTTCCAGGATGTCAAATAACAGCTTGTCTCTCAGGGGCATTGATTTCATTATCATGTACAGCCACCCCAACACACTCCCCAGAAATATGCTCCATCACAACAGTAGCAATTCACTATTGCCAGGAGAAACTCATCTTCCAACCCCAGCCACACACTGTGGATTATTTCCCGTCAGTGCCGTGGTTGAGAAGGATGGCGATTTGTCACCTGCCTGTCAGCGCTCATTCACTGTTCAAGGAGGAGATGAGCTGAGCCTTGCGCTGCCCCTGCACGTGGATGATAAGCTCCATGTGCAAAAGCAGCACCGGAGTCCAACGAAGCCCCACACAGAAGGCTACACTGTCACACATTCAGGCATAGGCTGTCAGAAAGACTTGAAGTCCTTTCAGGTGTTTCTTTATCGGCTCCGCAAAAGACCTTCAACCTTAAATGTGCTGTCAGTGTGGTTTCGTGATAAACGTATGGTCATTAATCATGGTGTCATGGTGCTCACCTAATTAGCACAAACTCCACAGGATTCATTGGTTATATTCGGCGTTACTACCTCAAACGTTGAAAATAAACTCAGGTGGGCGCTCTGTTCTCCAAATTTTGTGTATTTACAATGTTTACAATTCAGAAAAAGAATTCTGTGAAAAAAAGCTAAGACACAACAAAGCTTGTGGATGCCTGAAACATCTGCCTTTGACTGTACAAGTCAAACTGAACAAAGGGCCTGAGTTGTAATACACACGACGGCTCTGCCCGCCACCCCGGTACGACACTGATAGACACAAAACAATCTAACTCCTCCATTGACGTTTGATATTCAGGAGGGTTTGCCATTTGGCAAACAATTACATGTGTGGACCCCAAATGTCTTATGAAAAGTGATGAATAAAGCATTCTTTGATTTAATAGAATTATTTTTGTTGTAGTCTGACTTCACATGCCGAAAAACCCTTCCAATGCGCAACGCTCTCCTCTCACTTCTGATGTACCGTAAATGGACTAGTCGGTCATCTTACAGCACTGAAAAAAATTCTGTTGAATTTAGTCAATTTTATTTCGTCAAGTGGTTGAAGGAAATAAAATCATATAAGTAGACCATATACCTCCTTAAAAATGTATCTGCATCCTGATGAGTTCATTCCATGCATCCACTTGAAGTAAATTCAACATAACTGAATACACGGTAGCAATTGGCAGAACAAACTTCATGGCGCTTTCTGTCGAAATAAGAGGATCATTATCCCGGTGAAACGGAGAAGGCGAGAGGAAAATAAAAGTTAGCAAATGCTTTTGAGGCTTTTTTGTGCTGACACCGAACATGCTCGAACGTATGCATCATATCCAGGATCAGTCAAAAGTTTGAACAGGCCTTTATTTCCTCGGTGTGCTCATGTGTACTCAGACGTTTGACTGTAAGAATTTCATGATTTTCATTTCAACATGTTCCTTCTATGTACTACAAATTAAGAATTTTGATAGTTGACATTACACCCACCAGGCTATAATAGCTAAAATGTCTTTTCCTGCAACTATTTTTTTCGCACTTTCACACTCCTCTTAAAGTCTTTTATTGTGCATATTTAGTCAAGCACGGGCCCAAGCATCAAGCCAAACCTTGACAGCAGCACCTCTGTCTGTCTTTTTGGCTAAGTGAGCGTCCATGTACAGACCTCAAAGAAAAATAAAGCTCCCGAAGTCGAGATGGTTTATTTTCACGTGTTGTTTATACAGCCGTTTCCAGTGGCCATAATCTTAGCTAACAGTCCAAATGCCTTTTTTTTAAACAGGGAGCCCCACCCCCTGGGCAGTGCATGCAACGCTCTTTTTATGAGTCTGCATGTGGACGTGCGTTTTGAGCCTGACAGGAAACCCCGCATCCTGCCCCCTCCCCAAATGGACTGAGATTGTGGCTTTAAACAACCGTGGCACTGCCCAGCGTCACGCCTATGAGAAGAATTCCAGAAGAAAGAGGTGATGAGCCGGTTAATGAGCAATTCCACTCAGAACAGAAGAGGCTTTTGGAAGTCGAAACCACAGAACCAAACATGAACTGTCAAATGATCCTGTTTTTCTTGTTGAAATTGGAAATGTCCATGTCCAGACTGTGACGAAGTTCCATCTGAACTAATAAATCCCTCGGGCGTGACAATGAAGTTCGCACCAGCAAATTGTTCAATAGGCTTCAAGTGATTCTCCGCAAAGATCCTGAATTAGTAGTGCTGTAAGGTGCTGCAGTCAGCAATTGTGTTTCTCAACAAGAGCTCCAATTAAAACACAACACACTGAAAAGTGTTTTGTTAATGCCGCTTTGGTTATGTTACTATGTTATAGACCTGTGGCTTGCACCAGCCTGCGTGATGTGCTGCTAATGGTGCAGTGTCCCTGCACAGACATGCAAGATAGACGGCTACTTTCTGCTTGGGATCTGGTTCCTTCTTAAAGAGAAGCATCACGTCCTTTACTGGGTAATCTCTTGTATTTAGCATGGGAAATTTGTTTAGGGCAGGAGGGGGGAAGGGTGGGGGCTCATGGGCAAGCGTGGAAGTGGGCATCTACACAAGTCGCTGCTGGTTTCCACTTTTCACCAACTGGCAGCATTCTGACAGTTATTATCTCGTCCATGCAGCTTTTTTTCCTTTCTAGTGAGAAGCCGAGATGCCTCCCAGGAATGCCAGAGAGAAACAGAAAGGGAGTGTGAGGGGACTCCAACTGGGATAATCCCAATTTCAAATGGAGTTTAGTGATACCCCCCGACCAGCTCCTGTCTCAGACAGATAACTCATCCCCCTCTCGCCGCCGCATGAGCGCCCCTACAATACACACACACACACGCACACGCACACGCACACGCACACGCACGCACACACACACACACACACACACACACACACACACACACACACACATGCACACGCACACACACTTCTTCATAGACATAATTAGCATTTTGTGTCCCCGCTAGAGTGGGAGCTGCTCCTTCATAGCCAATGAGATGTTTTCCCTTGGTGGAGGTCTGCGAGGTTAGTGTTACAGGAGACAGTGACACAGATTCTCCACAAAGAATTGTAGTGTGTACATACAGGATAAAGCGAGTGAGGAATCAGTATCTGTGACATGGCTATAAATTGAGAAGCATAAGAAACCATTTTACATATTTACTTTGTGCTGAAAGCGGGAAAGACCTAGCATGAACTTTGCTCATGACTATAACGGCTGTGCAGCCATATATAAGTTGGACGCGTACACACGAGCGGCGTGACATTGTGGAGGGGTCAAATGGAGGTAAGAGAAGGGCGTAAGTGTGGGAAGACGACTCGTGTGACTCTGCTGGCGTCTGTGGTCATCTTCTTTTACAACATAATTTATGTGTATGTATTCACATGCTGGCTTGAACCGCAACGGCAGCAACAGTAAGCTGAAGTGTCTTTGAAGAATAGTAGCCGATATTCTGACCTCCTTTACCATGAGGCAAAAAGAAAAAAGGGAAAAAAAGAATTTTGCTTTCATGTCACAGCAAATCTGAGGAAGGCTGTGATTAAGGTTATTAGCTAAATTCTGCAGAATCGCATGGTTTGCGGTTTGACCTTGTGACGTCCCTATACGCACAAGGAAGCCTCGCCTAGCAGTAGGATGTCTGCCTGTAGTCCTTTTTCGGATCATTTAATTTCAGTAATTGTCTCCTACAAAAACCTTTCAATGAGCTGGCAGCATGTGACTGACTCATGAGTGCGTGTGAAAAGATTGCAGACAAGCCACTCCAGGGTACTTTACCATTGTTCCCTCACTCTTGCTCCGTGCAACTTCCCTCTGAAGGCGGGCCACGGCCAGTTTTTCCCTGTACAAAAAAAAAAGAGAGAATGGGGAAAATAAGCAGTGTGACATGATTACCAATCCTACCAAAAAGTCTTCAGCTTTGCTCATGAAACATTCAGAAGTCAGCTGATTTCAATTATTTAGGTCAACATGGATCATTCGAGACAGCAGTCGACTACGCAGTCAGCTCAAACACACACACATTTGGTGTATTTGAACAAATCAACAACCCTTCAAACCTGCCAAGAACAAAACACTGCAGAAAGATGAAACACAGAGTGGGGCATTGCAATGCCAATCTCTCCTTCCCTTTTAAACCTCCAACACGTGAGCAAGCCTGAACAAAGAAATGGAGTGTGTGGGTTCAAGCAGCCCCCCACGTGAGGCCTTTCCAGATTGTTAATGGAATCAAATCATGGAACACGCACACGAGCAATAAAGCGTTATGTTTTATGGCCTCTCGTGAAAGCTAAACTGCATCCAGGTTCTGAAACAGCTCAGTCATCAATCAGATTGGTCGACGTAGTTACAAAAAAAAATGAAATAAAACGTTGACAAAAAGCCTTCCTCAAGTGAATACTCTTAGAAGGACAATGTTAAACCAAATGAGCCACCTCCACCCCCAAAAAACCCTGGACACCTTGCCAATTTTTAACATGAGATCAGAGTTTAGAAGCCACCAGCTCACCTGTTCAGGCAGACACACCTGGTGATTAAGAATCTTGCGGCTTGGTTGAATGGTCCGTCTGGACTGAAACAATGGCGCTCCCTTTAATGACACCAAATGTATTCCAGCAAAGGCGGCATTGTGAAACCAGCAGTGAGGTGGTGGCTAATTATTTTTTTCTTCAATAATGATTCGGTAAAGATGCATCAAATGGAAAATGTGCTAACATAAATCTTTAAAAAAAAAACAGTTCTTAAAGGTCAAAATGCATTGTACCTAAAAGCTAAATGAACTGTACTGTAAAATGTATTGGGCTGGATTAATTGTATTATTATTATATGATAATAAGCTGTATTTTATTTTATTTGTCTACTATTCATTGTGTGAGCATCATAATGGGAATGGCGGATACACCCTCATGAAAGTAGTGTGACCAGTTTCAAAATGCTTTCCAGCTACAGTTCACTTGTTCCGCCACCTTGATGTGTTTGAGTGCGGGATGTCATTTCAACAGTCGAGCAGTTTTTGTTTTGTTTCAGTCTTTCCTCACACAGGCCTGTTCTACCAGCTGATTCCACCCTGGGAAAAGCACCAACACGCCTCAAACATTTGGATTTTAAACTAAGAATGCTTCCTTTGACACGTGACTGGCGCTGATTTGGAATTCGCACAGCACAAATGCAGTTGACAATCAAAATCAAATAGTTTTTTTTTTTTTCAAATAGCTCACATTTATGACTACAGGCTACACTTGAGGACAAATTTAAGATCACAGCTCTTTGAATGTGAGTTGGCAACTTATCATTTTTTAACATTATGACTTGTAACTCCAACTGCAACCAACCAATCACAGCATAGGCTTATTGGACGTTGAAGTGTTCTGCAGGAGGTTTGCAAATGTTCCTATTGATGTCATCCCTGTTTGAGGAGAGCTAAAACCACATGCATTGGTTTAATCTCAGTGCAGAAAGAGACTGCCAGATTAAACATCTCATGACGTTCTGAGTATTTTACACAATGCTGGTGTAGATTGTGATTGATTGTAGGTGCAATACATTTTAAAATGTAGAATAACTCCTAGAAGTTTTCCCGATATTTTCACAGACTTTCCCAGTGACCTAAACGTGTCAGTCTGAGCCACAAGGGCACACAGGGATGCACAAATGTTTGCACGTCGGGCAGCGGCGTCATGCATTTATGTATTAGTGTCTGTGTTCCTGCTGGGTTAAGAGCTCTGACATGCACGCAATGCTGTGGCCCACATCGAGGAGCAGCCGACACACTGGCTGTGGTTCAGCATTTGTCATTCCCATCCTTAATCGGCCGTCCACTGTTTATGTAACTGTCAGATCCGATCCAAAATCCCCTCGTGTGAGCCAGCGAGCCGACGGTGGCAGCTCTTGCAGTATTAAAATCCATTTGTCTCACATTTGCTGAAAACTTGGCTCTTCCTTTATCAATTATAGTTAGGATAACATGGTTGTAACACAATCTCAGCACACAATCCCATGATGTCTAACAGATTCCAGGAGTTGAGCACAGACAGCATCACGTAGGGAAACACGCTCATCTGTTAAAGGTCTGAGGGCCAGGGCTCACACATCTGTGAGCGCTCAACTGGTCCTGGTGAATCAGGCTGGTTGAAAGCATAGTGAGACTCCTCATATTGGATGGAGCCTCACCCACAGCTGGAGACCTCCTGCTTCCCGATGCAGACGTTGAGTGTGCTGGACGGCGGCGGAGAAACAAACAGGAGCCACATGTCAGCAGCGTACAGACTCACGCGGCTGGCGGGAGGGGCCTGATAAAGCCTTACCTCACAGTAGCAGACAATCAATTATTGACATGGTGAAATGTGATGAGCTGGTGCACACAAAGAACCTCCTCATGCTAGCTGTGAATGTATTTAGCCTGCACAGTAGCGCGTTCTGTATCATCCGCGGGCCATTGGCGAAGCCACTAGCAAAGTAGATCACGCGCTTGAGTTCATGTCGGCCTGCGTGGAGTCACATCGTCAGCTTCGAGGGAGCTCAGAATTGTTTACAGTTTTAAGATAAGATAACCTTTATTTGTCCCACACTGGGGAAATTTGCAGTCTACAGCAGCAAAATTGCGGGGGTAGAAAAAAAATCTCACTGTGTTAAAAATCGTGCTTTCTTGACAATGGGTCCATCGATGTAATGCCTCTGTACAAAAAAAAGCAAACTTGAAACAATTTTTCGACCAAGCGGTACAGTTCGCTTCAGCTCACTAAGGCACAGATTTCAATGAATCCTGATCGCGTTGACCTCCTATGTCAAAATTTGGTAAATGTTTTACACGTTTGGTAAATGTTTCCACACTGAGCAGTCCATATGTGTGGGCATTAGTTGTTTTACAATTATTTGACCAATCTAAAGGGTTGCAAATCGCTTGCTCTCTGTATAAGGGCAGTCTGTAAACTGAAAAAATGCACACACATGCACAAAAACGATATACCATATCACACTAATGGAATCAGCCTCAGTGTTTTAACTGATAAATTCTGAGAAATTTTTGTTTTGTGGATGCTTCTTATGCTACCCTTGCCAATTATCTGTAATATCAAAGAATCTCATGTGCTTGTTTAGAAGGCAGACAAGGGAATGTCGCTGTCCACACCCAGATTCAGATCTAACAGAAATAGCAACTTCTGCCAACATCTCGAGCAGCATAAGCCAGAGGCAGGCGTTTCTCCAAGACTTCTCCTGATCTACAAGGAATACGCTCGTCAAGCATGGCTTACGCCTGCCTCACTGTCGAACCACATGCCCACCCCCCAAGGTTTTCTCACATTGATGTGGGGCCTGACCTTCACTGTTTCCATGTCATTGACGCATTCTTGATCAGATGGAATGAAATGCTGTGAATGAGTAGATTCCCATCCGTCTGACTCACCGAAACCAAGGAGAGAATTAGGATGCCAAGGCACAATCTGAGGATAGAATCTCTACATGTCGAATAAGGCCATGAAGTGAAACTGAGCAATGAAGAGATGAGTTGAAAAACAATTAAAGATTTCAAAAACTTGAAACTAGCTTCCAGACACACCTCGTGACACAGAGCATTCCTTGTATTTGAGCTTAAGTAATTATCATGTGCGTGTTTCATCTTTTCTGATGATAATTATCTGACGTGTGTCACACATTTGCCTCTGGGCTATTTCATCTTAGCAAGCCCAGGCTACTGCTGGCCAGCTGAGGCATGAGTTTAAGGGTAGAAAAACTGCATGGTGCGTAATCGCTGTTCAGAAAGAGGATATCTTCAAAATACATTTAATGAGTTTGCCCTGTCAAAAATATAGCCACCAGGGACGCATTGCTAAAAAGTGTTATTTATTAGCTTGTATGACTTGAAACTTGACAGAAAGTTGAATCAGCAGGCAACGATCTCTCAGCGCTGTCGTCTACTCACAAACCTGTCTGAAACCTTCGGCAACATGCCCGTTTTCTCGGTTGATTTGCACTTTGCAGTCGGACAAAGCCCAGCTTTGATCCGAGGGAACGTTGACAGTATACGCTCACTACAACACTATACACTGTGTGCACTGTATTTCACACTTCCCATGCATTGTTCCACATTACTGGCTGTCCTGGCTTGACGCAACTGGGCAGCGCAGACTCCAGTTTACTGGAATGTTCTGCTGATTCATGGAGACCAAGCGGCGGCGATAGGATATTTTACGCTGAATGTCAACGCATCGTTTTCCAAGCGTCCATCAAACAGTAGGCCATTATAGTAGTGGACAAATGGCTTCACATACAGTAGGAACATGATTAAACAAGGGCACTCGAGCCAAGGGTCTACTATCTAGACCCTCTCAGGAGGGTAAATTGGCATAACAGCCTCACGTTGGACTTCTGGCATGCCGGCAGTGAAGTCATCCTTGGGCTTTTACTTGCAAGAATTCATTCTAGGCAAAGACAAAAAGCAAATGGCTAAAATGTTTAAACAGGGCAGAAGAGGTGTTTGGGAAAAGAACAGCAATGAGAGCTTCTCCAGCTGTGCCGACACCTCCAGCAGCTGGACGCTAGCCTGCATGTTTTTGCCACTGTTACCTGCTGATTTATAGCCCAGATAGTACAGGGCTAAAATTTGTTGACATTCCCTGCCCGTGTACAGCGCTATTTAAGATCCTTCATTTTTCAGCAACTCTCTCCCATAAACATGTCACCGTGACAACTTCAGAAATGTGAAACTATTAGCTCAGATCATTGGTGGCTTTGTTCCAAAAGCTTGCACGATACATGTGACTGTGTGTCAGCGCCTTAACACTGTGAATAAGCATGGAGCCATATCATCTCGCTCTAGGCGGGAATACAGGATGACCATGTGACCTAAATGTACCCATTTTAGGAGCTAAAACACTGCAAGGCACCATTATGAGATTTATCAACGATAAAGGTTTGTGTTGCAAACCAGGCTGTTAACATGCACACCTTGGTGCACTCATGTGATCCAGCCTCATAATTCAGAGACCACAAAAATGCTCACAAGCTGCACAAAGACATGTCTCAAGGCAAGCGCATTTCTGTACGTGATAGGCCATTGAATGCAAGCAAATCGAAGCCTTTTATTGTTCATATATTGTATGAGTTTGTGTGTGCCGCATCAAATTCAATGCACCTTTCTGGCCAAGCTAAACCAGCAAGAACCACATCAGATTTTTTAGCAACCTTCAGTATGCCTTGCTGGACGTGGGAATCATTTGGAGGAAATCGTCTGGAAGAAGGACACCCCCACTTCCAAAGCCTTGGCTATCAAAGAGGGGGGAACACTTCCATGCTGAGGCCCACTCGACTAGCCATTAAACAGGGGGAACATTCCTCAATAATTTACTTTGACCCGAGCCCAACACGCTAGCTAGGGGTCAATGAATACAGAGAGCTACATGCAGGCAGGGAAGTCGGGGCAGCATGCAAGGAAGGTTGGGAGTTAGGTTGTAAAATTGAATGTTGAGGAATGAATGTTAACGACGCGAAAAGGAAATGCAAAAGTGGTCAGAGGGATCTTCACGCTGATGTGTCCACTCACCAAGCATGGATTTAAGGTATTTATTCTCCAAATAGCCCCAGTGCTCATGCTCTAAATCCCACTCACTCAACTGTTTCTAACAAGGTGACTTTTTAGTTGTGCAAGGGAATAGCATGAGTAAAAATCGATCGAGGTGCCAGGGAGAAATGCTTGGAGCATGGCCATAACAGAGAGAATTACAGTTTGCATTTAACCAGATCAAATCCCTCCACTTGCCAATCCTCTTAACCAGTAATCCCCAGGTAGGTTTCACATGGAGGCAGACTCAAACTGCCCAGCGTGGCAACACATCTGGCTTGGTCACAAGTTGACATATTGCCCATTTCCCACTTTAAAAGAACAAATGGAAACTGGCCATGCATGCAAACAAAGCACTGTACATGTTGCGCTGCTGTCCAACGTCCTCTGCCAAAACAATGAATTATCATCTCCTCTTGATGGGTAGCATTCAAGCAATGACTTCATGGAAGAATCTATTTTTTGCTGTCAAAGTTGAACGACGCTGATTCCCATTGCAGGAAAAACTTTGGGTTTTTTTTTCTGGCATTTTGTCAAAACCAACAAGAATGACAGTTCCCCTTCTCTCCCATGCTTGGCTATCATCTTCTCGGGTGGTTCTGTTTTTAGAGATAACAAAATAAGCTAAGATATCCATTTATAGTACAGAAAGGCTTGAGCAACCACATGCATGCCTGTGTTCTTTAAATATGGCTGACCCTCTCACTGACTTTGACCTATTGTAGCATAACTTTGGAGGGACCAAAATCAGAAGCGAAAGACGGTACACAGAGATACCATATTGTCAGAATCGAAATTGACATTTTCATTGCAACTCCAATCGCAGTAAATGCACGGCGGGTCTAGCGGGCCACCGAAAAAATCTTAATCAGCTTGAGAGAGTGAGAAGGGACAGCGTAGGCGGGCAAAATTCCTGAGTATATAAATCCCCCCGCAACGCTATAGTCTATGTGACAGTGATCCATTTCCTTCTGCGATCAGTCCCAGTCAACATGGTAAATGCCAGATTCTGTTGCCACAAGCAACACAGGACGCAATTCTCCCGGTGCACTCTCCCTCCTAACTGGTTTGTCCAACTTAACTGTCCAAGATTGTTACTTGCACATGAATATTGGGGGCTTATTATATGCAGTATACGGGATATGTATTTATTTATGTGGTATGCTGCAAATATTCATGTGGACCACAAGCATCAAAACATGGAAACTTGGTCTTACCCTGGTGCAGATGCAGCATTCTGGGGCAGTCAGAGGACACTCATGGTAATCCACCAGCACGTTTGCCTCATCTGCAACTGTCACCCGCTGATCCCCGCAGATGATAAAGTTGACATCCACAACTCGTCACAGCTCCCCCCACTTACAGACTGGACTGAACCTGAGCCCACTCCCTGTCTCCGTGCCCCCTCGTAGTACTCTGTCTCACTCCTCTTTCGGTCTGCCAACACGCATCAACCCACCTCCTGAGTCCCGACTCTGCTTTCCTATCCTCTCTCTACATGCGTTCTGCCTCACAGCTGTGATCTCTTTCACATCAACACACAGCACTGTGAGCCTTCCCCCTGCCTGCCCCGCCCCCAGGCATTATCCCATTTCCAAAGTACATATCCGCTTCTGCCTCTCTCTCAGACCTTGTCTCTCCTCCGAGCAGGACAGTGAACATGCGTTCACTGCTGCATCTCTGAAGCAGGAGGAGTCCCCAAGTGGGGATTTGCATAGAGTAGGAGGTGGATTTTTTGCTCTTTAATTCGTTGCCGGGGGATGGGGTGGTGGGTAAGTGTGTGTGTGTGTGGGGGGGGGGGGGTGAACTACAATGTGTGTGTAGATTCGAACAAGCAAGCTGGCTCCTGTATGTGATTCTTGAAGAAGTGCCACATGGGACTGCCAGGAACCTTGTTATTACCTTCAACGTTTAGAATAAGCAGCAAGTAAAGGCAACATGTGGAGTAACTGCATGCAAATCCTACCAGCATTTTTGAACTATGAACTGAATGGTTGCCCATTGTGTCACGTCGCAAGAATGGGTGTTGTACATGAAACACTGTGTGAAGTAAAGCAAAGCTGACGGTGTCAAACAGTGGGGAAGGTGAAAAGCAGAGTGGGAAATGAAGGTCTGTTCAGTCTGAGCTCCCGCCCATCTGCTGCAATCATAATCAGTCCCAGCTGAATGGCTGTGACAAACTGCAGCCTCGACCGGCCCTGTGAGCAAGAACCGAGAGAGATGGGATGCAGGGGGAGGAAGAGGATGAGGAAAAAGAAGGGTAGGAGGGTGGACCCCTCTTTTGTCTGCCTCCCAATGGGACCAGTACGAAGGGAGATGAGCGTGGGATGGGAGAAAGGGGGAATTAAAAGGGTCCCGTTGACAGAAGCGGACAGTTAAAGAGGGAGAAGAAAGGGACCGGTCTGACTCGGAGTCGAGACCATCACTGCCACTTGGCCCCACATTCACTGTCACTAATGCGCCGAAAGAACAATGACACCAACCATGTGAGGAAATTAGCCTGCAGGAGCAGGGTGGGGGCAGGGGAGAGAAGGTGCATGATGGTTAGGAAAGATGCTCCACATTGTTTGGAGCCCGCTGTCTCATTCATCATCATAAAAATCAGAAAGATTCATGATGGCTGGTGATGATGAGAGTTATGCAGCGGGATAATCGTGTTTAACATAAGCACAGCTGTCTCGCAGGCAAATCTAAATATGGAGCCATAGCCATTTGGTTCCCAGAGCAGGTGGCTGCCAATTAAATGCCATTGTCCCATTTGGGTAAAAAAGACAAATGCTCGACTGAGTCAGCATTAACACGTACATGTGTGTGTGTAATCAAAATAGATCGAAGGCAGTGTTCCATGTTAATTAGATCAGCAGCAAGCGGCCATTGACTGAGCGATGGTTTTCTTTTTGTTGTGCACCGACGTCCTGCACGCCCCCTGCTACTCAGTTTAGGAAATTGATTGTTTCGTTGAACTTTCGACAAACTACTGTATTTTTTTTTTACAAGTTTAAACATAATGAGTGTCACTCCTGTACCTGTCCCATATCGGTGCATCAAAATGGTTCTGCTGTGGTCATTATGGAATCGTTAGCTGTATTGTTAGAGGTGCAAGTGAAATATTTCTCTGTTTGGAAACATTTGGCTGCCCATTCAGCCAGCCTGGCTCCAGTGGTGGCTCATGTACACACGGACACACAAAGGCTAGGTTAGCATTCCACAGGGAGCCTGCGGGCGAAGGGAAGGAGACAGGACAGTGCTGAGACAGTTGCTGGAGGGCCAGCAGATCGATATGGGTAAGAGTGACGGGCTGTTGGAATGTGAGTGCAGCGAAGCACGACCTTGTTCAAAGAATGGTCAATCTAAAATTGGGTCTACTGCTACAAAACCAGATTGCATGTTGCCTTGCGGTGTTGAGACTCATTTTCACATACCAGTATGGTTTGTTTCAGTGTACATTTTTATGCATACCCATTGAAAAGGCTAAATAAAATATTTGACTTGCACTGGCTACATTTCAGCCGTCTTTTGTAACTTTATGGCCTACAAGATTTTTTGGACTACAATCATGTCTTGGACTGGGTGAGGTGTCACACTACAAGTCCGTCACCAACCAGACCCTGCCCAGTCGTGTGCTTACGTCAGGATTCAGGACATCGGCGCAGGTCCATCAGGGAGGCGGGACAAACAGCTGTCAAAGTCTTGTCACCGGAGTGTATATGCATTGTTTCTATGTTTGCACCATGTCCAGTCTCTCATCATAAGCAGGAGAGTACTGTCATCGGATTGGTCAAGGCCAAAGAACCAGTCGCCCATGTCACACTCACATGTGGCAAGACAAACAAAAATTCAGACATGCCAGCCTTTCGTGGTCGTGGTCGTGAATATGTATGTCGTTGTGTATGTCATACTACACGGACTAGACAACTCAAAATCAGCGTTGAGCCACTACGTTTGTTTGCAACACATCTGTCGGCTCAAAAAATATATTTGTGTCGTCTGGCATTGGCTATAGGCTAACCCACTTATGTCCATTTATTGAAAGACACAAAGAAAAAAACACTTTTAAGTTGCAATGGAATGTCAGGAAGTGAGCAGGGAAAAGCACAATTTGAAAATTACGATTAAATTTATAGTTCGTCAGGGACAAACAATGTGATGGATCATGGATCAGGTCAGCACACAGCATTGTACCAAACCCGTTTTGTTATATTTAATACAGGGGTCCCCAACCACCGGGCCGCGGACCGGTACCGGTCCGTGGGTCATTTGGTACCGGCCTGCACAGAAAAAACAAAGAACTTACATTACTTGTGTTTTATATATTTTGGAATATGAAAGATTTTTATTTTGAAAAATGACCAGATTCTCTGTTACATCCGTCTACAGTATGTCACTCTTGATGCGCTTCTCAATGAAACCCAGGATCTAGCAAAATGAGTAAAAAAAAAACAAAAAACAACAACAACAAAAATACATCCTTGGAACATTTCTTTGGGAAGGGGAAAAGTCCCAGAAGAACCTACGAGTTTCAAGAAAAAGAAGGGTACATTTAATAGACAGTATCAGGATTTCCTACTTCAAATACGGATTTAACTCAATGGGAGATTCCCACGCACCAAACCCACGCTGCATCATATGCGGCGATGGTGAGTCGTATTTTTCATGCACTTTGTATTTGCGGTCTATCGTATTTTGAAGGCACGTTTAAACATTACCATAGCGACCACAGAGTGTTGCGGCCAGATCGGACGTTCCTCATGTCACGATGCGTGTTTGTTATTATGCTTCAAAAATACCACAGTTTTCATGCAGGTCATATCACATTATTTTGTTGTATTTATCTGTCACACCTTAAAGGCCGGTCCCTAAAAATACTGTCTGACATTAAACCGGTCCGTGGGGAAAAAAAGGTTGAAGACCCCCAGATCTTTTGGGCTCACTGAAGCAAGACCAGTGAAGTGCCACAGAGA
This sequence comes from Hippocampus zosterae, assembly GCF_025434085.1. NCBI lineage: Eukaryota > Metazoa > Chordata > Actinopteri > Syngnathiformes > Syngnathidae > Hippocampus > Hippocampus zosterae. The sequence goes on from NC_067452.1 coordinate 25,553,335, forward strand.
ATGAAATAGTCAGCGGATGTGCTGCATGTAATGAAATTCAAGTAGGGTTACACTTCTTCTTTGTCTGCTGCCTGGTGCTAAATGATCTAGGGCCTGGTGGTTGGAGACCCATGTGAGGGATCATTAATATACCGGTAGTTCAGCATACGTATGCGCATGCACTATGTGGCGATCAGTGCACTCGGCACAGCCATCAGCCACACGTTCTCTTTGTGAGATTAATCCACTGTTTTTTCATCACAGATGAGTAATCAGAGGCAGACGGGGGACGTCAGCATGCGTCACTAGAGTTCATTCATTCGACCGTTGCCTTCCACTGTTTAGGTGTGCATTCCAAGACAGACATTTATCAAACCAGAAGTAACTTTTTTTATTGCTGAGAAGTCACTTAGCAATGTTTAATAATTTCTGGATGAATTATAAACATCCAGGGTAAGCATGCATGGTTTGCTATGAGAATATTTAAGTGTCAACATGGCGATTCTTTCATTTCCTGCAGCAATACGAGCAAAGGAAATTCCAGAATGCAGACAGAGAGCTTGTTTGTTTACCCAACAGAGACCCACTCAGATCCACGAAGATCCAGATAGATGCAAATCACAAGACGGTCATGCTGACAGAACCCATGAGTATCTACGTTTGAAATTGCACGTGATGAGATGAGTGTGTAATGGGACAAAATTGTGACTGCAGCTCAGACATTTGGAATTAAGCATGGGTGGGCGGGGTAGGCTGTGTGTGGTGCGATGCAAGTCTGAGGAGACAGCAGAGGCACAGACTCATTTCCTCTCTGAGCACAGGAAATGCTGAAAGTATTCCATGAGCAGAATTAACTCTGATTGAGTTCATCAGTAATTAGTCTTGGATGTTTTCAGTGTGACTACAATAACAACATCAACATTAAATCCACAAATGTCAGAGCTAGATGTGATCTGTTATTTGCAAATATCCTGATACATAAAAAACTAAAGTGAATCATCCGACAAGCCCACGTAGGATTGTTTTGTACTTTACACATTTTCCCGTCATCCTGTTTCCTCTGGGACAAAGGGATGTTTTCAAAAGACCTCCAAAGCTGTAGGTAAGTATCATGGAAATGACCTCCTATCAGCCTAAACCACACAACCACTACATGATAATAAAAACCACACCGCCTCGATGGGTCTTCATCTTTACACTGAGGATGTTTTGACTCAGAAGCACAGGCACCGGTCCAAATAACATCACGCTATCATGAGCACCAAAGGGGGACATTGCACACTCTCCTGGTACTGTACTGATAAACCACATTTCATGACACAGTAGGGAAGAGCTCAGACCGCACACTATGAAGCAACATTCATTTACATACCTGTGTTTCTCAAGTCCAACAAAAGAAGGTAAATATGTGCTGAGAAAAACAACCGAGGAAAAAACAGCTTAGTTTTGTGCTTAACCTTGACCGTGTCACAAGCTGAGGAAGCGTAGACCGGCATTACCATGATACTGCTTTAGTACAGTAACTCTCATTTGCTCAACCTTGACGGAGCAAAGGTAAAATGCCTCATTAAACTACATGATTAACCTCTCACCAGCTCTATAAAAAGCAATGCGTGCATTTAGGCAGAGGGAAGCGGGTTAGCTAAAGGTATATGAAACAACATGACTCAAACAACCGCTAACATTCCAGCAGTACTAGAAGCTTCTGACAAAAAAAATTGCAGATTTGATTATCGTCTAACTCTGAAGGTTATTTGAAGCATTTTTACTCTGCAAAATGACATTAAATGGGTGGATTAGGCCAATCATCCACTTCAGGGGTTGCACATAAACACATATATTTTTGAAGTGTGATCTCTTTGCATCTTAGCATCATTAAATAATTTCATTCAACCGGTCAATTCATCAAATTAGAGCTGTATAAAGCATAGCTTTGGCCCGAGTAAGACGACAGATCTTACCCGCCTCCATATCGAAACAACAGGCCTCACTACGTAGTTGGAGGAAGGATTAGACTCTTTCATCGTGGCCAGACCGCCGCCAGCGCACAGGCGTCTTGCCAGCCTGATATGCCTTGTCTTAACATCAGTGAGGTCCTTCTGAGCTGTTTCCCAGCTCGGAGCTCCTGCTATGTTGACCATGCGCGCTGTTCAAGGACATATTCTTCAAATGGCATGCCCCGACCAGCTACATTCAAAGTCATTCTCTGAAGTGTTTTTTAACTTGAAGAAGAGGTGGCTGAAAACAGCAACAAATTACTGCATGTTATTCATTGCCAAGAATTTCTTAGATTAGCAGACATCTGATCCAACCTCCACTTTCTTTCTAGCTTGCCTGGGAGGAGCTACTGCTCTATGAACATGACAAATGGTTATTGATCAGCACTACTAAAAATGCTCTTTCAGCTCGGGTTTCCTCACTGCCCTCCAAAAGGTGTGCGAGTTGTGAGGCACGCCATCTGCACCAAAAGCCTGTTGCCTCTCTTGTTCAACTGCTTCTCTAAACACGAGCTCAGCACAAGAGTGGGAAAATTGCTTGTGTAAAAAAAGTGCTTTAGTCCACATGGAGCATTACACTGAAGCTTGTCTCAGAGATCAGTCGGGATTAATTGCCTTGGCCCTGTACAAAGCATGAATGTGTTGGTTCCAAACACATTTTATTCTCGTGTAATGAACATTCTTGTCGAGAGAGTAAATACAAAAAACAAACAATAGGTCAAAATGGACAAATCGCCATCTGATGTTGACACGCTAATGTGGAGCTCCCTCTTGTCTCTTCAGAAATGTCCATATATTCAGTAGACAAGTGCTGGCAGCAGTGGTTTTGCATCGATTTCAGATGCTGAGAACGCAGCAGATGTTTCTGACACGTGATGAATAAACAAGTTGTCGCTCATTATGAGAATATAATTTGAATCTGCTATATTGAATATGTATCTATAAATCATCAAATACAGAATAATCATTAAAAATAAGTCATAATTGTCCAATCTGTGTAGTCCATCAGTATGAAAGTACCCTATAATATGGTACAATGAATGGCATGAATGCACCAGGTCACTGGGTCATAAGGTAGAGGACAGAGGAATGTAAGGCCCTGATGGATTGATGGGCCCCATTGAGGTCCACAGGGATATGTATACTACCCTACGAGCCTAATCAGGGGAGTTGTGGGGGGGGGGGGGGGTTCACTAGTCTGCAATGTTTTACATTCCTTGTAGAATTGATGCAGCTTTAACTTTAAAACTGGAGAGGTAAAAATCTCGAACCCTTTAAGGGACAGCAGTTTCTATAGTGGACAGCTTGTTGTGTTATCAGGTTACAGGGTGCATGAAAGGGTCACCTGGTTAGGTGGCATCTCTATAAAATAACCAATCGTGATTTGTTCAGTAAAGATAAGTAACTGAGCCACATATCAAGAAAGATGGTGAAAATCAAACCACTTACATCTTATTGATGTAAGGTGTGGAAAGCCTTTCACTAAATGTGAAACATGAACAGGCCCTTTGGTCACTTATTATAAGCATTGTCTGACTTGTCAGGAGACAAGTGATTTTGAGAAAATATGTGATCAAGTTTCAGTGCAAACTAAGACGGTCACAAAGTTCATGGCCTCCTTAAAAACACACACCAGGACCCTGCATGGACGTTGGGGTCACGCAAACAGGCCATCCGGTCACTGACGGAGACTCTTGTGTTTAAATAGGGGTGCAGATGACTTGGACAGAAGGGTCATTCCTTTACGCATCCCTTTTCTTTTTTAAGGGGCGGCTTTGCTTAGTAAAGGGGCTGACCAGTGGTCATCTACCGCCCACCCCCCACCCCCCCATTCCCATCCCTGCATCCATCCACCCATTCCGAGACCCCTCACCGCCAGGCCCTCTCTGTCCACTCAGGGGGAAAATTACTTTGAGCCGGGGGAATATGGCTCCATTGAGATGGAGAGAAGGTTCTTTCATAAAAGGGTGAAGTTTCAAAAATTGTCTCACATGTCTCTGGAAGGATGGTTGAGAAGTATAGCGGTGACAAGGTCATTTGGTTGGCATCTCCATCAGTGCTGCGGCCCCATTGTCCTGGAAAATCTTTTCCATGAGAAATGCTCCCAGTCAACCACGCACTTGGCCCAGAGTTTAACTCCCCCACCCATTGTTGCCAGACACAATAAGCATTTTTGAGAGAGATGTAAAGCAAAATTCGTCTTGAGCTCAAAACCAAACAACATTGTTCTACTGCCTCTGACTGGAAATGGATTGGCGGCAGCTGATCAAATCAACCATCTGAACAATACCTGCCCCAAAGTCTTAAGAAGGTCTTACCTCCAAATGTTGCGGCGCTCCTCCTCAAGCTGTTTGAGCAGCTCACCAATGCACTGGTTGGAGTCCATGTATTCCTGTCATGAGGAGATGAGAACACTGAGGAATATAATTCACTTGAACTGGGATAATTGAAGACTGTACATAATTCATAAGCTTGAAAGCGCATGTGCCGAAAGTCAGCTGGGATAAACACCAATGAGAATAAGCCATGTAGAAAATGGTTGGATGGAAACTTCATCTGGAATCTCATAAAGCCTGCTGCTGCACCAGGACCAAATCGCAGGCCACAGCCGCAGGCCGCCTGCACTGAGCTCACAGTACAGTGGTGCTGTTGATGCCGGCACTGACAGCAACTGGGCTCCCAAGAGGCGGGACCACGGCCACGGCCCACCACAGCTCCCACAGCAGACGACTCCCACCCAGAAGTTGTACATTGAACAAAAAATGTACAGAACTGTAATTCCACCAGAAGCATGATTAAGTCTCACATGTGAGGTGACCACAACTTCCACAAATGCCAGTGGAGGATGGCATTGATGCTTACCAGGATAGAGCCACATTTTGCTGTTAGATGTAAAAAATCATTGAATGTAAATTTATTCTGAATCCCTTTAAACATGCAAACAGCATTGTACTATGAAATCCATTGATGATTTTTTCCTTTCTTTCTTCCAGTTTTTATTTCTTTCTTGTAATGTGTTCATACATTCAATTAATCAATCAAAAAAAAATCAATCGATCCATCCATCCATTCTCCAATCCGCTTATCGTCACAAAGGTCACGCAGGTGCTGGAGCCTATCCCAACCGTCTTCGGGCAGTAAGCGGGCGGCACCCTGAACCGATTGCCAGCTCACATATACACCTAGAAAACAATTTAGAGTGTTCAATCAGCCTGCCATGCATGTTTTAGGAATGTGGGAGGAAACCCGAGGACCCGGAGAAAACACATGCAGGCCCGGAGAGAACATGCAAACTCCACACAGGAAAGCTGGAGCTGGGATCAGACCTACGACCTCTGCCCTGTGAGGTCGACGCGATAACCACTGGACCACCGGGCTGCCCTTCATTCATTCAATCAATCAATCAATCAATTCAACCACGAGTTTTGTTTTGTTTTTTCTTATGATTGCTCAAGCAGACAACAGAATTTGATTTGACTTTTTATTTGGTCTCCCATAGGAGAAACTTGCTGGCTCAAACATCTTCCTCCCATTAGCAACACAATCCCATAATGATTTTGACTGGCGCACAAAGACCTTCATTGTGAAAGGGCTCCGTCAGAGGAAATATTTACAGGCGACATCAAACACGAAGTAAGGCCGCCTGAATCAATGGTGTCATCAGGCAGCCTGCTCCTAATGACAAGGCACCAGAACACTCCTCAGCGAACATGCAGGAATGCCAAGAATGCCGTGTGCTTGTTGTCATATGGATGGTATTTAAAGCAAACATTTAAAAACCCTGCTCACGTTTGCAGTGCAATGTTCTATCTTCAGCACGGCTTTAATTCTGACCCGTTTTATGGCAAGGGAGAAAACTGCACCATTACTACCAAAAAAAGTTACTTACAGATCTGGACTTACTCAAACTTTACCTCAACCACATTTCTTGTAAACTTGTGGAAGTTAGTTCTGTAGTCGAACACCATTTAAAAAGTGCATGAAATGAAAACAAACATTAAGTGTTACATTAAGTGTTTATGAGCAACGGTTCAGAATTTCTTGTAGCAAAGACCTGATGGACGATGTTCACTTTTTTACTTTGGCCACACTCAAACGAAAACAACAGCAACCGCAAAAACATGGGAATAACATTTTTTTCGTTTGGTATAAGTTGTGTATATTATTAAGACCGAGACGACGATCAGATCACATTTTATGACCAATTTATGCAGGTATCCAGATCATTTAATAGGTTTTGTTTATTTTTTCTTGCAACTGGAAACCTTTAACGTATGACCAGGAACTACTGTAGATAAAACTATCTCTGGTTGCATATCAAGTGATCTTATCAATCCCTCCAATACTTTGCTACATTGTTGATAGCCTTCCAGCACACACATCCACTGATCACGGAAATGACAGACAGGCCTCGCGTGTGTCAAGATGCACACTGATAAATCACACATCTTCTGGATGAGCGTACTTTCGACGGTTTTGCTTTGCTGATTACAATCTCAATGGGTGACTCAAGAAAGATCTGAAACATGCAGTGTGGAGAAGGCACACTTTAAACCAGCTGAGACAAATTTGCTGATGAGGAGTGGGGAAAATAAATACCTGTTGATCGATACTCAAGACTCACAGATGCTCAACAGTAACAACAATCGATAGTGATTACCTCAAAATTGCTGATTTCCATTGTGTGCCTGAAAAATGATGTTAATCATGTCTTTAAAAATACATTTTATTTACTTACAAAGTTATTTCCGTGACCACAGTAAGTTTCCTTTTTTACACATTTGGCTCTCAAAGATTTTTGTCCACATGTACAAATAAAGCATGTTAAGGTCAGCAGTTCCCATAAAATACAAAGGTTGTATCCTCTCCATCCCTTCACCCACGCCTGCCTCGGCTTGCTGGGATATTTCTGACTGACCGTGCCAGCATGAATTCTTGGATAGTAACAGCAAACCCTAAATTGCAGCTTTAACAAAGCAGAAAGCCTCAGCGAGTCAATGGGCCAGCCAGTAGAATGCAAAAGTGTGTTGTGTGCAGCGAAAATATCTTTGCTATCCAAAATCACAAACCAAACATTCACATGGGCCAATAAGGCTTACATCAAGAGCAGACTTCTGCTAAAATGGGGTGAAAAAAAATCCATCTGTGAATTCAAGTGAAGGACTGCAGTCTGAGAAATTAATTGCAACCGATCGATTAAACTTGCAATATAAGTGTCTGTATATACTACAGTAATTGGGATTTCCATGTTCAATTTAACATGCTGACACATGTGCAACCTTTAGCACCTCAAGTGGAAACCACGACAGCTTCTGAGCTTGCAGAGACTCAAAACCGCAGTACAATTATTTGGGCAGAGGTTTTCCCTTCTCCGTATAAACAAATACTGTACGACTATTACCACTACTACTACGACTACTATGTAGTAGTACATACTGTGCATTTTGAAGCTTACTTTTAACTTGACTTCCTGTGGCCCTAAGTTGAGAGTCATATTGCTTGAATTGTAGGTTGGAAGTTCAATCAGTGGCTTGACAAAGTGACCTTATTCAGCAGCAGAGGTACACTAAACAAATACTGCCAGTTCATGGGATATTCTTTTCCTTCCTATACGGCCCAAATGCCATCATGTCAGCCAATACGGATTACCTGGGAGACAAAAACAACCCTGTTCATCCTCTTCAATGGGTTTGAGCTATCTGATGTCCCAACTCTAGCAGCACTTTTTCCGCGTCCAGCCCAAACATCAACACATCACCACCATCAAGAATCATTGACGGATTATCTTTCCAAACACGAGCCACCATCACTGCTCAAAATAGCCCCCCTTGTGTTGGAGTCTTTATCGGGCTCTTTGAGTTGCACAGAGCGCCCCATTCATTCCAGCGGGGAACAGTGGCCAAACTGTTCACTGGGCAAACCGCACATGGGAAATTGGGAAAAGGAGTTGAGGAGTGAAAGTGTACAAAAACCGTTGACGCTCTTGTAGGATGGACATTGCCGCATACGGTGGAGTCCCCATACTAGCTTGACAGGGCTGCTAATTGTGTTAATAAGGCCACACTTTAAATACAGTCATTAGAACACCTGTGCTATTCCTTCTAGGACTTGAAGTAATTGCCCAATTCATACTCGCTAAACTGAATGCACGGTCTGTATTTATGGTACTACTTTAAAAATATGCGCTGAAGCTCTCTGTGGATGAGGACATGAGGGGTGCAGAGTTTTACCAGCCTAGGTTTTATCATCATCTGGGGACTCATATTCTGCCAGGTGTAGTCACGGCGGGAGATTTTGGATAGGGGGGGGTGGTGATGAAAGATATGAAAAGCAAACGGGAAGCTGGGTGGGGTGAGGAGGTGGGGCTTTCTGCCGCGACTACAGAGAGAATTCTGGTCTGAGAGCAAAGACAAGAAATGCTGCTTGCCCCCAAATGAGACGCCATCTCAGCATTCCAATCATGACTTGGAAATGAGATGAAAGCGAAATTGATAGAGAAGGAAAAGGGCAGACGGAGCTGAGTGATGCCAAACATATTTGCCTTTTCACTTTTGAAGAGTGAAGTCGGGCTTCTGTTTAGCATTTCATGGGAATAAGGCACACCTTACGGAGAAGGTCAAATTGTGAGGTGGCACCGTGAATGACTGGTTAGCACATCTGCCTCACAGTTCTGTGGTTGGGCGTTCAAATCTGGGCTTTGGCCTTCCGATGTGGTGTTTGCAATTTAAATTGTTCTAAGGTATGAAGGTGAGTATGAATGGGCCCTGTGATTGTCTGTTGAAGTTATTGGTATATCATGCCAGCTGGGACAGGCTCCAGCTCACCCTTGACCCTAATGAAGTGCTGTAAAAAAATGATGGATGGACCTTTGTGGTTATTGCCAAACAGTTATTACAGGCCAAGGTGACAAGCAGTTGCAGCAACAATCAGTACTCCAAGCATATCTTCTTGCAGGGCACTTCCCAACTGAGCTTGATCTTAGCCCGTGTCTTTTTACGCCTAAGTCTGATTGATTGCCTAAGCCCTTTTATGCGCCAAGCTTGTCGACCCAGGTGTCGGGCAGATGGTGTGGCTGCTCTCAAATATTCATATCATCTCCTACTTCACCAAGCTCCTTGCCTTGGAATCAAAGAGTGCTCATTTAAGCTGCCACAACCTGGAACAATTGAGCATGCGATGCTGTGTTTTACCTTGACCACCTGTGCGTTTCCTGTCCCGGCTGACAATGCTGGAGACGCTACAGTTGTGAGATTGCTTCGGGAGTAATATACAAATAGCAATGAGAAAGAGATGGGTTGTGGTGACCTAAGACCCCAGCGACAGGCTTGAGTACAACGATTAATCCCGGGGTCATGAATGATTTGTCATCCTTTCGCTGCAGACGGTGGGGGAGGCTGCAGCCCCCAGGTGTGCGCGGGCCAGCGCCAAAAGGTTTCGGCTTGAATGGCTGCTGTAAATCCATCCCTCCCCTAACCTCAAGGTCTAACTGTAAATAACCTATCCTCAGTCAGCTTTCTATGTTGAATAATACACGCATTGGTTTACATCCTTTGACGCACATTTGGCAATGTTCTTTTGTCTGAGCATTCCAAATTCAACACGCACACTACATTACAAAGTTTGCACGAATTCAGCAGCATGAACCACTTACATTGCAGTCTTGGAATTCCAATATGAATTCAGAGCCAGACACGTGCCATATTTACACAATTAATAGCACTAAATCCTTGTTATCGTCTCAAGCGCAGTCTTATTTTTAGCAGCTACACCAGTTTTAATGTTTCCAGATGCGTGCTGGTGAGGAATTTGAACACAGGGCTGGTTCTTATTAAACCTCCCAAACGTGGTGACATCAGCAGACTTCTTTTCAACTTGGCAGTGAATCATACTTTTCAGTGAAGTGTCAAAGGTCAATTTTATCGATAATACTGCCTCGTTTATAGAGCCCGCTTTGAGCAGAGAAACTTGATTTCGACATGTTTGCGTTCCAAACTTTCCTAGAGCACCACAATCAGGTAATTACGCCGCTGCTGTGGGAAAATGTTGCAACGCAAGGACCCAAACTTCCTTTGCTTAGGCCAGCTATTTGCTCTTACAATAACAACACTGTTCTATCATTACTACATGTTTACTCAGCTAACGCTTTTATCTGGGGCACCCCCCCCCCCATTGACCCCCCTCACCTCCAGCCCCTTCTAGCAATTTATTCTCCCATTCTCTGACGCCTCTGGAAGCTATTTCTCAAGCGGCACTAGCCAACGGGCTGATTGAAGTGAGGTAGCAGCTTCTTTCGAAGGCTTTACAATAGCTCACCCATCAGATGCCCTCTACCCCTGAATGCATTACCTTCAGCATGAGCTGTTTGCCATGGCATTGTACATCACACACTGGTCCTTTCTGCATTGTTCACTTGTAGGTCACAAGTTGCATCAACCACATGGGGAGTATTATTTGTGGAGGCGGCCAAACACGCACGCCATTCACGACACGGTGAGCTGTGAAACATCCACAGAACAGACGGTAAGGAGGATTTTTCAGTTTGGCCTCAAGCCACATGTATTTTATTGAGGGAAAAGGTTCTGAGACGTGTTGAATTATGTAGGTCATCTTCATCCTTCTTCTCACCTTTAAGCAAAGAGGAGACCTAAGAAACCAGCAAAATTGAGATTTTTTTAAATACATGGTAGTTGACAGCTACTGCAGCTGTAGTACCAGATGGATGTTTGGTCACAGCTTGATAGCCCGTGGGTCCTCAAAATTGTCCCTCATTGACCGCTGTGGCCGTGTAGAAAGACAATCATTGACCACTGACTCTACACAATCAGCTCCTGGGCATCACCCCATCCTACACAGAGCATCCCCCCTAGTCACAAGTGTTCACCTGAGGCCCGGCTCGCCTCATAAAATCCTAATCACCATTCTGGCTACAGCAAGTGAGCACGCCAGGAAATCAAGGAGTGCCACGAGCGCATCACCATAAACATGAGTGATTGAGTCATGAGAGGCACACATCTCATATTGTGTCCTCTGAAACTAACTCCATAAAAATCCACATGGACAATTGTTTCTGGATGCGGATGATATTGATTTTTTTTTCTTCTGTCTTTGACTTCTAGAGCCATCGATTCATCTTGAAAACCAGTTATGGAACTTTGTCAAGTACATTTAGCGTATATCCTTTTACTCCTGTGCTGGGCAAGTGTACTTGGAAGATGTAATGAACCGTCACACACGTTAATGAAGCTTCACTGCGGTGAAGCTACCCCCGAGAAAAATGCAGCAAGCTTAGCTAAAATGAAATGACATAAGTAGCTAAACTACATCACATTGAGATGGTCGCAGATAGAGAGGGGCACTTGCGCCATTGTGGGAGTGAAAACATCCACAGCTGATTTGCTTCCAGGCCAATGGAAGCCATTTAAAATTCAGCACAGGTGAGGTGCACGGTCTACATTGCAGAGCATAACGGACTCACTGGAGTCCATGCAGGAGATTGGCATGTTAAGCTACGAGTATAAGGAATTGAAGAAGATCTCCACTTGTGGATGCTGTGAAGTGGGCTGCCGTCACGTGAGCACTCGGAGCCCGCTTTTCACCCCATATCATGTGTCCGTGTGTGACAAACCCACCCTGGGGTTGAGTTAGGGTTAAGGTTAGGTCATCCTAACACAAAACCTTTGAGGATTTTCCATTTATACATTGTCCAGGCCGGGCATCAACAAGATGAGAGGTAACTAACGTCACATCAAAGGAAGAGATTCGTACAAAGTTTAAAACCGCCTGGGGAATGTTGCAACAGCACTAGGATCATAAAAGTAGCTTCATTATTAAGAGAGTGATTTGATTCAGAACAGCAACATGTCGACCAAACTACAAAAAATATATATTGTTAAACTAGTAACACAATTCGAGCTTAAAACAGTTTAAATATCTCATGTATTTAATTTTTTATACAATTGCTTCTCAAGTATCAATCGAATGTGTTTTCCTAGCCAGAAATATTGCATTCAGTGTTGTATATCCATGGATTTTCCTGTAATCATTAAAAGAGTCTGCTTTTGATTTTGTTTTACTACTTGCTGTAACCACATTGTAATGATTCCTTTAAAGTACAACTGCAGTTTTGGGAGCATATTTACAAAAACTAACATGTCAAAATGATTTCTTACCTGTAAGTGAGATGGAAAATTAGGAGATCAATGTCATGAAGGGAGAGAAGCAGGTTCTCCGCAACACCTTGTTACATGGCAAAGGCGGCACCACTTGAGTCAAGACAGACGTCTCAGTTTATGATGTCTCAGTCCTGCTGCTTAGCATAAAAGCACTTTAGCGAGAAATTAAGGGAGCGGTGCCTGCTATGAAAATAACTGCTTTGAAAGACGCCAGACAGGATTTTAACCATTGCACAATGCGACATACAGGCCAACTCTGCACAGGCTCAATCATAAACATGCAAATGTGCACTGTGTGACACATCCTGCAGCCACGCGGGCAGGTGATTTCCTGCGCACAATACCGCCCAGTGTGAGCCTTCAAGAAAGGCTCTCTCCATCGTTTTGGATTGTGCAAATGACCCTTTGAAGCTGTCAACAATGAAAAAGTATACAAGCCCCAGGGACGCTGGGTCAGGGCTACTACAGGGTCAGCTGGGACACACACACACTTATACAGTGAGCAAACAGTCAATGCTCCAAACTCCAGGGATGCTAAAGCACAGCCTGTGTGCTTCATGCATATTTACGCTGCTTGTGTATCGTTTGTCATCACACATGTCCTACTGAGTGTCAAAGGTTACAATATGGCTAAAAATCATGAAGGTATTCATTTGTGTATGACCACAAGTAGCTGACACGTGAGAAGCACATGCAGTCATCACAAAATAATTCTTATTGCAACTAACTTTATTTATCCATCAGCTTTAATGGTTCCTCTTGAAACTGCCTATAACAAAGCTGACACTTTTACAAGCAGCGTTGCACAACCATGGCACTACACTCACCCATCATGGCCTCAATATTTGGGAAGTGTGTCTGTGTGCTGGCCTGCCAGCTAATCTATGCAAAGCTCTAAAGCAGAAACACAGTGTGTTTAAAGCCAATAAGGCGCTATCAAAACCAGGGCAGAGTTAATTAATCATCTCGGCATCCTTTTCATGGCCCTCCCATGACTGACCCAAGGGTGTGTGTGTGTGTTTGTGTGTGTGTGTGTGTGTGTGCGCGTGTGTGCGCATGTGTGCGTGTGAATGTGTGTGTGTGTGTGCGCGCCGCATGCACGCACGTGTGCATGTTGGGTAGCAGCAGGGTGCTGCAGCTTGCAGCTGGGGGATATTTGCATAGAGTTATAGGGGGTAGCAGATTGCAATGTAATCCTCAAGATACTTCTAATTTGTCAAAATACAAAAAATGAGCACCATTGTATCCCATGCAAAATCTGATTTACTGGATAACTGTCAATAGCGAGTATAAATCATGGCAATTTCATATTTACACTTTCTTGCTTCTATGATTTTAGGACTTTATGACTACAGATTACCAGTAATCAAAACAACCTTTAATATTATTTGTACAGAGCCTGTTGATGCCAAAGGGGTCATCCTGTTACTTTTTTTTTCCATTTTGCAAGCCAGCTGAAAATGAGGAAAAGTAAGCTTGCTCGCTAAGATGCACATGGAGGACATACTGTAAATAGCTGCGATCACATGCACCATCAGTGTATGGATAGCTTTCATTGGATTGCCAGTATAAGCAAGAGGAAAATGGCGCCGGAGGCCCAACAAAGCTTCATTTTGAGCCAAACTCCCGAGAAACACATGAGTGACGATACTAATGCTTGGGATGTGTGTTGCACCATTTAAGTATTTCAAGTTCAGTGGGTCAGTGTGAATGTGTGAGGAGGTTTGAGTTGGGATTTGGAGTTGAGGGGGTGGGGGATGCTGGTTTTCTCTGGAGGTAATCTGGGCATGACAGTGAAATAGGATGGAAACATTCAATCATGCATCACAAGGCTCGCCAATTCCTGGCTTTTTGTCTCGCTCCTTCTCTTTTCACGAGCCATTAGTCACTATTCAGTTTCTGTTAATGTAATTAGACATAAGATATATGGCGTTACAGAGCTCGGCAGAGACTTATAGGATGTCAGAATGAATGCAATACTACAATCCACCTCTTGCACAAAGAGAAATGAAGCACAGAAATTCCTCTCACTCACCCCATCCCCTCAAAAAAGATCAGGTGCCACACTTCTTTTTTTTTCAACATCCTGTCACAATGTTCGTGACAGTCCACGCTGCTTGTGAAGACGCACAATCCAGCAGCATGGTAGAGATATGGCGCAAGTAAGGATGTGGGGCGTAATTAGTTGCATCACAGCTTGTCTGCAAGTGACCTACATTTTTTTTCTACACAGATATGGTTCCCTATGCGCACAGGGCACGCACCATGGGTAAGATCGCATAACTTCACATAGAAATATTGGAATGTCACTGATAGTAGCCGAACCATAAACTTGCATGTGCACTTGCTTATCCATCCTCGAGCTCCCCACAAAAAAAATCATCATCCTCTATCCTCCAGCAATTCGCGTCTGGCCAAATGTACGGTAGGTAGTTGTAAATTTGCCCTGACTGGAGAGCACCCTGATTATATGGCAGCCCCAAACACTGCCCCAGTTTCTTCTTCCACAGACGGGATGGAGGGATGACACTCACCGCCAGTTGTTCAAGCACGGGAACATTCCTAATCCTATGGACGGAACGATCGGCAACGTGGCTCATCCTCGCTCATCCTCGCTCCTGTCTGCCACTTGCCTGCTGCCTCTTCTTCCACCTCATTCTCCACTTCTGACCCAGCTGAGTCTCAGCTGCTGTATGCCTCTGTGTGTGGATGTGTGTTTTGTGGTGTGTTCGTGTGTGTCTGTGTGTGTTGTCGCAGGCAGTTAAGTGTCTTGTCTGAAATGTTGTCTGTCCCCAACGAGGCCACATCAGCTCTATTCAATATTTAATCCTCCTCGTGAGTGAGCTTTAAGTGTGTTCATGTTTCAAATGCAGTGAGTGACAACACTTTTCATTTTCAATCAAATTGGATGAACCCCTGGATTTGCCTCTTGCAGCTCCACAATGCAGCTCGTGAAAAAAAACAGCGAAACTTCAAGTTATGAACCTCATTGGTTCTGAGATCCCGTTTCTAACTTGAAACGTTCTTAAACCAGGTAATGTTTGCCATTTAAATTAATGGAAATATAATGAATCGGTTCAAGGCCCAAAACCAAGTTATATTTAGGAACAATTTTTTTCACCAGTGTACGGTTAGAAATAAATAAAAATGCAATAAAGAAATAAGTGAAAATATTATGAAACTTTTATAATGAAATAAATGATTCTATTGCTCATTACTTTGGCATACGGATCGAGAGAAACACTTTTTCTGTTAAAAAAAAAAAAAATCCAAAACTGGATTGTCCAAGATGAATTTGCTCCGGATTCCTTCCGACCATTTTTTAAATCATGTTTTTGATGACCTCGCTCACGCTATTACTTTCTATTTCCAGAAGGCAGCACTGTGATGAAAATGTGACTGCCTCTGGCATCTGTGATCGAGTAAATGCATTTTTTTTATGCTTCATGACTGAATATATTGTAGGCGGGTGGGACAACATTCATGGATGGCTATTTTTGGCGTAATTCCACCAATATCAACCATAATTAAAGAGGTGTGACATTTAATAAATAGCATACATACTGTAGGTAGTTTCTGTAAAAAAAAATATGAATATATTTTCAGACTTCTTTTAGTCTACCTCAACATCATTACTGATTGATTGATTGAAAGAGGATGCAAGACTTCTGCCTACAGATGCAAATATTTTTGCCTTGTGCTGCAGAAGGATAAATCCGGTTTTCAGTTTACAGCAAAGCGCTACGCAAATTGCCAATTGCCTACATGGTGTAAGAAGTGGCACAACATATATACATCCGCTGATTCCTGCCAAGACCGTTTGTACACTGAAATTAGTGTGCAAATACAAGTTGTTGTTTTTTCTTTGAAAGTTTTATTCAGACTCAAACTTCCGCTGTACACAGAATATGCCGGGGTCACTTAAGAAGAAAAAGTGGGAACCTTATCTGTGTACATCAAATAGTACATAAACTGGGTCTGAATGGTTCATTCTCTATATTTCTCAAACAAATTATAGAAACACTGACAACAGCACTTTTTAAGTCTATGTTCGTTTAAAACCAGGCTCATCTGGAACTGCCTTTACTTACTAAGTGGGCTTTCATCCTGAATTATTAGACTGCTGTCTGCCAGAGAGCATATAACCTGTTGGCTGTGGCGATGATTCATGTGAGCCGAGAGGCAGGTAGTGTTTTGCTCATGTGACGAGACGAGCCGAACAAAATTTATGACATAAGCGGCATGGTTAGGAGTTCTTCAGTCGAGCTATGTGAAGCTGCAGGTTTGCAATCTTAACGACACACATTCCTGAAAGTTAATTGTTTTCAGCTAAGCAGGGTCCACCCATCTTGTTTATGAAATAGATTGCATTGTATATGTGTGAATCTCAGAGATTGGTGTCTATGTAAAATGTCATTTTATGCACTTGTGCAATAGTTCATCATGGAAATGCGTGTCAGCTATAAATAAAGTTTCTTATGATGCAAGATCATCTCATAATGACCATCTCACTATTTTGGTTAGAGATGCTACGCTGGCTCACCAGCACACATTCATTCATCAAGTAAAGAGAAAGAAATGAATGAATGAAACTTCACACACACACACACACACACACACACACACACACACACACACACACACACACGTCCCTCACTGACAGACACCGACTCATTTACATACTATAAACAAACACAATTTTGGTTGGAGACTTGCTGCCACCACAGCACCATTGGGACATTAATCGTCCTTCTGAAAAGAGGAAATGTTTCTTAAAAACTGTGCCAGTCTCTGCTCCCTTAATTTCCCAGTGGGGATAAATACATTTTTCTGAAGTTTTCTAAATGAAGAATATAATCTGGATAACTGGCCAATCAATCTGCAGCGAACAAAGGAGGCTGTCACCGGAAGCAGACATTGACGAGGACGGAGAAGTGTCCAAATGATTGCACTTCCTAACTAATTTGTAGACACGGAAGCAGAAAAGATAAGAGACTAATGATAACAGAAGCTCAACTTTGGTGACTTTCAGTGAGCATTTTTATTGAGGCGAAACACGCAACCTGTAATACGGGTCAGAGATTTCAGTGCCAGGCAGAGGACTGGGTTCAAGTGCATGTGTGCCAAGTTGGGAAGAAAACAGGTCAGTCGTGGTGACAGAGAATCCAGCAAGCTGGAAATTGATGCTGCTACTCAGGCTCAGGATTTAAAGCGTGAGTGACATTTTCCCTATCCAAGTTGTACAGGCAGACCCATTCTAACCGGCTACTCCAGAATCAAGTGGCAGCAGTCAATTCCAGAGTTGGGTCGGGCCAGTAATGAGTTTGAAAACAGGGTCTGAGAAAACAATTGTTCCTGAATGACTCCTTTTCATGTCAGTTTAAAACTCTCTGACAGTGTGGGGACCAATAGGATCTCAACGAGTATTTCTATTGCCAATTCACTCGCCTCCTTGGTTTAGTTTCCAGTCTGCATTAGAGCTAATTATAAGCTATTTTTACTGCTACTCTTTCATAATTGAAAACTGATATAAAAGTATGGGAGTGAATATTTTTTTTTTGGAAGATATTGGAGTAATACGGAGCTCTTGTGATTACTAACTTCCCCTATCCTCCTGCATAGTGTTTTCACTTTTGCCTCTTGTTATCGGCACACATCAGACTCTAGCAAAGACAAAACAAGTGCAGCTGACAGCGCAAGCTAGGACGTCCACCATTTTGACCAACCCCAGACAGGCTGATGACTTCACGCTTTGAAGAAATACATTCGTCACTGCAACATTGGCGAGAGCGCACGAGGTTATTTTGGTTAGTCATTTTCAATGGAGCGCATGACCTCTCATATAAGCATTCACCTGGGCCATGGTTCTTCTTTCTTTCGCCCTCTTGTTTTTTTCGTTGTTTTTTTTACTAAATAATTCAGGGGACTGTTATAATTATGTGCAATAAACTTAAAAATCCATGAGTGCAGGTGTATATCAAAATGATTGGTTTATGTGTCCTTGCTTGAACCTCACATCATACAGCAAGATTTTTGTGGAACTGTTTTGCTTTATTTGATCAATCCAGTAAAAATAACAAGCAAAATGAACAAAGTGATGAATAAATAATTCCATCATCAACTGCATGTGGAAATTGCAAGGGCAAGAGGCATAATTTCAAAGCATTTATTTTTGAGAGCAAGATTGTACAACAGCTACGCAGCATATTTTCATGCTCAAAAAAGCAATTTAATTGTAGTGCACATTGTAGTGAGTGGGGGCAGGAGGGGGATTTGATCTTGTTGCCATTTGATTCATCCTGCGATTCAACCCCCAAAACATGGTACAGTCCAACCCATCTAATCCGAACATTTGCTGTCATCCTCCACGAGGAAGAAAAAAATTAACTCATTTCATTTTTACGGTTTGAAGCACAACAGATGCAAATCTAATTAAGATGGATAAAGGTGGGCTTCTCTATTATGTGTATGAGTGAGTGTGCGGGGTGGTGCTGCATGTAAACTCCATTGTACATGAATGCAACGATGGGACAACTGAACCCCACATATTCAGATTTTGGATCGATAGATTTTTTTGTTAATGCGAGTGAATAACCTGATGAATTCCCAGACTACAAAATATCGCCAAAATGTATCCCACTACAATAGAACTTTTGGCCAAATGAGCCCGTTCCTTGCACGCTTGACCCCCGGCAGCACGTTGTCAGTGACCTGGTTTAAATCTCACTGGCAGCCGCTCACCGTGCACATCCCAGCGTAACGACAAGCGTCTCCACCACAGGCGGATGGCCAGTGATAAAAATAAATAGTGCCGTGAAATCAACCCAGCAACACTGCTCTTATGTAATGCTTTGCCCCAGTTATTCCGTGCCCACACTGGGTCCTTCCCAAGCTGCGCAACCTGATTCAGCTTAGCCAATGCGCCCAGCCTTGTTCCTGCCAAAAGGAAGCCAGCAGCGTGGTGAAACACATCAGTAAAATGTAGATACCGCTGACTCAGAGTCCACTCCCTTCATACCTTCCCCAAACACAAAGACTCAAAGTTAATTGTGAATTTAGCCTAAAGCTTTGAGGAAGCCGAGGGCTGGATGCATTCTTGAAGAGGGAGGTGTTCCAAACTCGTGTAGCCCACGTCAATACTCCTCCGCATGAGAGCAGTATCTCAGGTACGTGACATGCGACTTTTTGGAACCGCCCAGCTGGATGAAGATCTTCCAAAACTCTGTCATCTGTCTTTGCCCACCTCCGCTCTTCTCAATGGAATCAGTGTGTGTACTACTGTTTCATTATGTGTGTTTCTTTTGTTATTTTTATATTCTAGTGTGGCATTTAAGGTACAATTATGTCCATAAATAAGGTCGGTATCGCTTTTCCGAAATTGTCAGCCTTGACTGGCTGAAATGGCCCCATGGTTAGTGGTCACTGGCCTGTCTCAAGGTTTTTACCTTGCATTAGGGAGGAAATGTGTATAAAAGTTATTTTATGCGGTGTCATCGGGATTTTGCGAGGCTGGACAGTTTCACTGAGGCCAAAGTGTTTGAAACAGTGAAAGCAAGTCCTTGTGTTCGCTACACCTTCAATCTGACCCAGACCTGTCCCCCATTTAAACCTGACCCTGTCCCAGCTATTTTTTAACATGTTACAGGCATCCATCCACCCATCCATCTTCTTATCCGCTTACCCTGACTAGGGTCTTGGGTGTGCTGGAGCCTATCCTAGCCGTCTTTGGGCAGTAGGTGTGGTACACCCTGAACCGGTTGCCAGAAAATCACAGGGCATAGACGAACAACCATCTGCGCTCACACCCACACCTAGGGCCAATCTGGAGTGTTCCATGAACCTGCCATGCATGTTTTTGGAATGTGGGAAGAAACCGGAGTACCCGGAGAAAACCCACACAGGCACAGGGAGAACATGCAAACCCCACACAGGAAGGCCGTAGCTGGGATCGAACCCACGACCTCTGCACTGTGAGGTCGACCAGTTTGAACATAAAATATTTTGTCTTTGTAGTGTATTCAGGTGAAAAGGGGTTGAAGAGGATTCACACATCAATGGATTTGGGATTGTAGATGGTTGGCGTGTACTGATTGTAGGTAATATGTTACTGCTTATTGACGAGGGGATAGGAAATAATAAATCCAGTGTTCCAGTATCCTCCACTGACACAACGACGCAAAACGCTGATTCATATTTCCTGCGTAGCAATGACTCTCATATGCACATGTGAGTCGGTGGGAGTGTGTATGGCTAGGGCTGCGAGGAGGGTTGGGTTATATGTGACACAATATAGTGCTTGGCTGCACTTGACATTTCAAAGAGGCACTCGCAAAAAGATTCACCTTCAGTTAACCTCTGGCAACAGTAAGTTTCCACCCCTGATAAATGCTCGCCAATCATCCGGCCACGACTCTGCTGTGCTTCCCAAACCTAGCACGTGTGTGCATGGTGTCATACCACGCGAGGGTTTTAATGACTGAAAGACTTGGCGCAATAGGACATGTGACAAAACTGAGGTGAACGCTCCACTGGAGTCATTTCTGTCCATTAAACTCGTATGAATCTTTAAAGGCTTTTACTTATACTTGTGTAAAGTGACGTGTTGCGCCTTTAGTACACGGGGCTCCAAATCCATCTCTTAATACTACCACTATCATGTTGCAATGACAGAAATCATCAATACCATACAAAAGAAAATATTACAGCACACATCTGCTGTGTACATCATCCAGCGTGGCTAGAAACCAACGTTGATCTCATAACATGACCAAACATTATACATTGAAATAAAAATACATCATATTCACCAGAAATGCTTATTATTAAATGTACAGTATTGATGTGGATCACAACAGTTTTTTCCCGTCGAACAGTTTTGCTCTGACCAACCGATCAGCGGCCAAATAAATGCTGATGCTGTGAGGACCCAACTGAAATCTGATCCAATCGCAAATCCAGTTTGAATTATGTGGCGGAGCACTACCGATTCTGAGGATCCTTACAGATTAGATTGAAGTGTTTACAACACATGGTTGCAACACACAGAGGTCTATCTAAATGGACAAACAGATCTAACCTCCCCGTTCATGTAGTCAAAGCAGTGCAGCCAAGAGAAATGTTATGACATCAAGATGATAAACTATTTGGAATACAATTTCATGCAGCAAATTAGAAATAAGAATTTAGGTTGTAAATCAGTGCTTCTGATGCTGCTTCAGAGAAGGCCATGCTGGCTCTGACTCCCCACATGGAAAAATGATATTTTCCCCAGAGACTGACTAAGCATGAGACATATTTGCATGCACGTTGAGCGCCTCCTGAACCTTAAGTTCGAGTCACAAGAAGAGTAAATTTATATTTCTTACCAGTGGGCCCGGGGAAAATCCCTTTATTTGCTTGTTACTCTCCACATGTCTGCTGAAGGTTCCTTCGTCCGGCAGTGTCTCATTCACCTGGGACGCTCTACAGAGAGGGGAAGGGGTGGGGAGAGAGTCATCACCTTGCGTCCAGCAGCGTCACTCTTGTTCAAGTTTTCACCTTCTACACAAGATCAGAGTCCAAGTTCCCTCCCATTTTCCCCCGGCTTCGCAAAGCTAGATCTACCCACCCCTTCCACCCACCCTGAGCCCTTTGTTTTTCTAGGCCTCTCCAAACAGCGCTGGGAACCAGTTCGACCTGGCTAAGGCCACAGCCGAAGATAAACACTTCACTTTATGCACACTACTCCTGTACAAAGAGACCCGGCCATTGCTGGCCAAAGAGGAGTCACCACACTTCCTCACTGGCAAGGGAAGGGTCAAAGGTCAGCTGATGGATGTCCCGAGGGCAAAGGCCTTAACAATATGACCTCGAATCTGCTTAGCAAATTCTAATATACCTGGTAATTAAATGAATATAAGCATGATTATAAGCATCCAAAAAGGCTTAAGATCATGTCATTAGTGTGTCCCTGTGTGGCAGGAGCTTCGTCTACGTGTTCTGCGAGGCCTCCACTGCGTCAGTGCACTTGTCAAACATCCTCACACATCATGACACATCCTGTTCTGTGTCACACCACCAAATCCAAAATGATCGACGTGATGCCTCAGTACACGACGATGCGTTTTCAAACCCGTTGCCCCATTTCTAAATGTCCACGGGCGGTCTGTGGAAGCCAACTAATCAGTGAACAGGATGTGAGACATGCAGCCTTTCAAGACTAACTACACATTGTAGCATGATTACAGTACATGTTTAAAGCTTAGATTTCATATAAATGAAACAGCCTGCAGCTTCTGCAGTTATTGCAGAGAAAGTAGATGTGTGTGTGTGTGTGTGTGTGTGTGTGTGTGTGTGTGTGTGTGTGTGTGTGTGTGTGTGTGTGTGTGTGTGTGTGTGTGTGTGTGTGTGTGTGTGTGTGTGTGTGTGTGTGTGTGTGTGTGTGTGCGCGCATGCGTTGTCGTGGTGTTGGGGGCAGCAGTGTCGTGGGAAATTGAGATCAAAAGGTGTCAGCACTGCACCTGATTGCGCTGACCTGACGCCGAGAGAATGGCGCCTTTTTCATCATGGCACTGGAAATGGCTAGGAGGAGGTTGCGTACTAATCGGAAGTGATAAGTAAACACATGAATGTGTTCGATCAGATAAGGGAGCTGATAAAAAGAAAACTCATAATATTACATCCTTTGTTGAACAAACCAAACAGTGATTTGTTTCCGCTCTACTGGCCAGTTGGATTTTGAATGTGCAACTAGTTTAGCGACACAGAACTTGGAGGGAATTCCAGTTTCAATAAAAATAGAAACTCTCTCTCTCTCTCTCTCTCTCTCTCTCTCTCTCTCTCTCTCTCTCTCTCTCTCTCTCTCTCTCTCTCTCTCTCTCTCTCTCTCTCTCTGGCAAAGGGAGAGTTCTGCAGTTTTTTATTGCGTTATTCGGGACTGTCCTCCCTCCCTCCTGATTTCCTGTGATTTACACCTAAAGCAATTACTGGTATGTTAAAGCGGTCTGGCGCTGACCTCCGCAGAGTGACACGTGTCGACGCCTACAGCGTGCGCAGCCCCCAGCCGGTCATCCAGTCAGTCGGCGGTGTGGAAAGGAGGCAATCAAAGGAGGCCAGGAGGACGCTGACATCTGGGAGTCTTTGTGCTGGAAGCCTAATTAGATACCAGGATGATGGGCAGTAGTTTGTGTGTCAGTGTGTGTGCGTGTGTGTTAAATGTTGGTAGAGGGGTCTCTCTTTTTTCTTTTTTCTAAACATCTGCTGCAGGAACGAGGGGGGAGCCCCAGACAGCTTCAACAAAACCACGAGGATAATGTGAAGGGATAACAGCTTAATGAGAACACTTAGGACCATGGAGCGCTTGCTTCTCTGAAACAAACCGTGAGCCTTGTGGATAAATAGCAATGAGGCCATGAATATGGATTGTCATGCCTCGGATACTGTCCTTCTGTAAACGATTCATTTTCGCGCTTTTTGTTGGTATCATTTTCTTTATGATACAGTCGGTGTCGCGGATTGCACCTTCTGTCAGGGCCACAAAAGTGGATGTGATCTGAACATGACGATGCTTTTCATGTTTAAACACGAATCAAATGGCTCACAACCACCAATGACATTCATGTTTGGATAGTTGTTTGCTTGTCCTGGGCTTTAGTTTGGTTTACGCAAACAGATCACATGTTAAAATGACCATCTGCATGGGGGATGCCAGGCCAGAGTGTTGGGGGCCAGGGGGGTCCCAGAGCTAGCACTTAAATCTTCACACCACTTTGAAAAGTTCTTGACGAAGAGGCCAAATAATTATTGGTGAAAGAAAAGACAGCTATGCCAGGAATTGAATGGTAGAGTTATCCAATTTCAGAACAGGATTAATTGTGCCATTGACAGGTCAGCCCAAGTATCCGGACTGTTTTATTCCACACTGTGAAACGCGAATGACTGCAACGATAATCCATTGGACATCTTTGCCATCTACATGGGGTTGGAGGTGGGGGGGTTATGTGGGAGGGGACCCAGAAATGATGCATGGGGGTTAGGCTATTACTTTCCATTCATTGAGTGGGTGACATAGGGTTTAATGTGGAGAGAGAGGCATCCCATCTGCAGTAGCACAGATGGTCCACGCTGATGGGATGTTTCGGGTCCCTCTGCTGGCCGACCCGACTGAGCCTGCTGGATCTGACTTGGATTTACGGGGCCTCCAACAAATTAAAGCTTAAAAAATGTGTGTGGATGATTTTTTCTAACATTTTATTTTCTGAGAGCAACCCATTGGTTATGCTGGATGTTAGCTCTGCATTTTACCAATAAAGCGCTTGTAGCACGCCTCTGCACAGAGGGAACTTTAATTACATTTTCGTATGGAGTGAAAAGTGGGCCTCACTGTACTAAAACTGCTGAGGTCGATGAGCTGACTCATTTCTAGTGGCACTCACATGTCTTTCATGATCCTGCTTTCCAGACTTGCAGTACAAGGTTGAGAGATTAAAACACCTTCTTTGCATAATGACAAGTGCTTCCAAACAATTTTCATGGCTATTAATGTCTGGGTGTGTCAACCATCAAAGTCAAACCACTTTGCACACAGTCGTTATACTGTATTATTACTTCATTTGGAAAATTAACAATAGACTTTGTAGTCAGAGGTGCAGCAACGACTCAGCAACTTTGAAACTGTAAGAACCGAGCAGACTCTAAGGTGTGATAATGAACAAACAAGGAGATGTGGGTGTGATAATAGATAAACCAGAAAATATACTATAGATGATGACTGCGCACCAAGTCAGGGGTAATAAATTAACTATGCCAGGTGACATGGGTGAGATATTATTTGACCAAGATGGTACAGTTAGTATTATGAAACAAACACGTGGCTGACTGCCGAACACCTGAAAAAATAATAATACTAAAAATAAAAAATAGATATACTACATGAAAGCAAAGACACTGGATAGACCTTTACAGATACACCTTTGAATCGCCAGCACTAAGACTAATCATTGTGCTCCTTCATCAAACCAAAAAGCTCAACTCTCTCTCTCTCTGTCAACTTTGTTTGGATTACATCATCAATATCTCAATATTAGTTTATGGCTGAAGCTCTTCAAATACAACCCACGATGTACTTAATCAGCGCCCGGAGGCCCGACTAAGATGACTGACTGAACCAATTTCCTGGGCAAATATCCCTCAAAGAAACAAAGATCATCTGCTCCCAAGAACGTGTTAAGTACATGCTGTTCAGTCAGCAGCAAACAGATTAAGTTGAGACTTTGAGAGGAGAAGGAGCAATTGAAAACACAGCCGAGCAACGCGACTATGATCCTGCTTCAAGTTCGAAAATATACTGCTAGGGTCCAGACAGGATGAAGAGGGACTTTTCCGTACAGCTTCTGGTTGGCATGAGGGCATCAAGTGGAGAAAACTTGAACTGAACATGATTCAAGCAGATGTCTTTTGAGAGCTGGAGAAACAACAGCACAGCATATGCCTCTCACTGGATCAGTCAGGAAGAAATTGGGGTCCGAGTGGGGAATGTGACGTTAAAAAACTACCAAGGCCATAGCGCAGAGATGGAGTGCTGAGAAATGGAATCGGCATTAGTTGAAGAAACGCAACTAGATAGTTGGACAGCAGGCCAGAACAGGCATTTCTTATTTCATTGCTTAACTTTAAAAAAAAAAAAAAAAGGAGGGGATGTTGAAGCCAGGCGTTATTTGTCAAGACATTCATTCAAACTTAAGCCAAAAGGATGCATGACGCATACTTAGAAAGCATTAAACATGTTTCTACTCACAGAAAGCCGGAATGCAAACTAGCTGGAATGCAAACTTACTCTGCGCCGGCGGGCTGGTTGGATGCCTGCATCTCTGGAACTCCCTTTTGCCCTCGGTAGTGTTTGGGTTCGAAAGACGGAGCGATGAGGTGGAATTTCCTTTGATGGCAGCTGAAAACATGCTGCAGCAAATTCTCCAGGAAGCGTTGCAGGGCTGTAGGGTTGTCTGCAGCAACACCCAATGAGACTTGTAAATACACACCGGGAGGGCGGGCTGGGGCGGGAGAAGAGTGAGGAGAACTTCCACATGACATCACCAGCAGCTGTTGACAACTCTGTGTTGATGAACTCCAGCGTGGTCGAGGTACACCGCAGAGTGACAGATTCAGCGCACGTTTGCCAGCGTGAGCTTTTTCTTTTTTCTTTTTTGGTAAACAAACACACAAAAGCATTAGGCCTACTACAGTATGCTTGGAATTCCTTGACTGGGGGACAATGTGTTTTTCTTTGTGATATGAGCTTTCCTTTTGGGGAGTGCCATGTGTTTACACAGTCTGGGAGCTGCTGAGCTGTTTTCCTGACTCACATGGCTGCCGCTGTTGCATTCCTCAAGCGTGTTGGCTTGGCAGTCTCAGCGTGTCTGTCCTGCATTGCCTTCTCATTTAAATGGACGCACATGACTCCGAGCTTTACTGCCAAGTAGATCTCTTCACGCCGGCCGGGAGCCACCGGAGCTTCGCTTTTCATTGGCTTCTCTGCAGGGTCCCGCATTCCTCTTTGTCATCCACCCGTCACAGCCACAAGGGTGTGCAATGAATCTCATCCCAGATGTTATATTTGGTGTCTTTCAACTTCTCAAAGGATGCACATTAACTTCAAAACAAATTGCATGTTTGTTAATTGTTACTGGATGACAGAGGCAGTTCGCTCTCGGCTGCCCACTGCCAGGCTTGCGCAACCGCGGCGAACAAACGGTCCACTTGAGCCCATCTTTGGCACATTCCACTCAATCATCGACACAGTCACTGTGACCGTGATTCCATTCTCTTGTTGCATTCTTGCCCCCGAAGCTCACTGCATTGTGACAATATTAAGTCAGTGAAGGACACTGGGAAAGATACCATATGAGACTTAGTGGCAGTCAAAAGGTCATCTTTGCAACAACAACAAAATTATGCTCTGTGTCTGAGCTTAGCCGGTGCAAGCGCGCAGTCATGAGCTACGGTCGGCGTTCAATTCCAACTAAATGTCATAAGCTAATTGCATAATAAAGGTTGTATGACATTGACTGGAACGGAGCTTAATCCTGTAGGAGACCAACAACAATACTGACCGTGGTGTTTCCGCTTTGGATCGTCTTCTAACTTGCTCTTTTTAATAACAGCTTTTCTTATGTGGTTTCAACATTTTTTTTACATAACTACATTCCCGACAGAAACCAGAAACATTCAATTTGTGCCGTAAATAATGGGACAATGTTTTAGATGTCTTCCAGGTCAGGTCTGCTTGCTCTGGTCAAGAAACCCAAATCCTCCCTCCAGCAAAATCAGAAGCTGCCCTCTGCATTTGCCCCCTCTCACACTTGCAACCTGATGTTAGAATGAGAAACAACTCATCACTTTGGCTTTGGAGAACTTCTCTTTGAGACCAATCGGGTCAGTTTTGATGGTCGCGGTTCAATCGCCAAAAGCATTTGAAAGTGCAAACTGATCCATGGCACATACAGCAAAATGAAACAATGCAATACAGTTTGGAATGGTTTCCTTATTGGAATCATACCCGCACATGTAAGAAGCACAATGATTCCCCCTTCCCCGCCAAAGAATGGATGATGACAAGCATGCTTTTTCTTGTCTTGATTTTTGCTCTTGCAAACCTGAGTGATAAGTTAGTTTCGTTTTTTTTTTTTTTTGTGATGCGCATGACAATAGGTGTGCAAGGAGGGGTCCATTTTGGAGAGTCCCGAATCTCAACGTGTTATTGTGGTGGTGTTTGCTGGGGGTTTCCGGTTGTATTGTTGATATGGACCAATATCATCCATCACTCAGCGTCCCCTCCCGACTATCCAGCAACAGCTAGTAAAGGGCCCTACGTGGGGATTCCCAAAACATTGTGGTGCCATCATGCCCTCATGTACAAAGTTAAGCCATTGTTGTTTTCATCGATTTGGGCCAAAGCTTGCCATCTTTTGAGATGAGCTTCAGCTCGAGGAACTATCATAGCCTCTTTTTTGACTAACATCGACAAATGTGATTCACGGATGGCATAGTGGTTCATCCGCCTGACTTTGGTGCAGGCACCTTGGGTTTAGTCTTCACTCACTGACGATGTGAAAGGAAGAATTAATGGTTGTCTTTCTCCATGTGACCCGTGAATGGCTGTTGACCAGTTCAGGGTGTAATTTGCATTTTTCCCAACTGAACATGCAAAATATAGAAATGGATGGACGGTTGGATTCATGGATCTACACATGGCCATTATATTGATTTTTTTTTTAATCCCGTGTTCTGGCTTAAAGGCAACAGCAGTCTGCCTTCTGAGAGAAAAGGTGAGAGCTGAGAGAAAGGGTTTTATGCTGATGTCAGCCGCTTTCAAAGAAAAAGATTAAGATGGGAAGATTTACTTTACTGGAGATGTAGCAAGACGAAAAGTAGAAAGAGAGCTCTTTGCAGTCCAACATGTATGACGGCAATAAATCAAGGATGCCGTTTCGGTGTTTCGTCTGCATCCGAAGGGGCTTTTTTTTTTCTTTTTTTAAACTGAGGCTTTTTAAGCGTTGAATGAGACTGGGCATCCTGCCAAATCTTTACCGCATGCCACCTTATTTCAATTGAGTTATGGTCAATGATTTCCTGTCATGGACCAATTTGTGTGTTTTTCTTCACTTTATTGTTCCTTTTAATTTTTTGGGGGGGTGGGGGATTGTGTCACCACAGCACAATACCAGTGAAGCAACGAACAAAAAAGTAGTTAGTTTCTGTAGTGACACGGAGTAGCAATGCAAGAAGAGGGAAGTTTCCCCAGCGAAATGTTTAAAGGTAGCCAATTGGAGACAATGCTGTGATGGAAAAGTAGGTGGAATATATCAGATACATCGGAAAAGAGCATTTCTTGGATTGCTTATTTAAATTTCAATTCACAACATAAGACTTATTGTATTGGAATCAAATACACATTTTTTACAAACTCTAGGTAGCAGTATACATCTATACAATGTGTTTGAGTTTGTTTATTGAACATAAAACATATACAGTAATAATTTGACAGAAAATAAGGTAGATAAAAAAGTAAAAAGAAAGAAATCAGTCTTCATTCAACAGTTATGAGGCATTGTTTTCCCGTTTTCCTTGTACGTATAGTACGCACCATCAATTTTAAATGTAATGTTCAGGAAAAAAAAAAGAATATTGTACTTGAGAAAATCTGGTAAATAGAGTTGAACATAGCAGCTGCTATTCGTCTGGGAAAGCATTCTGCAACAGTTGGAAAGGATATCCTTGTACATGTTTGCATTATATCCACAGTAGAAGCTTCTATTTGTTCAAGATGTCTTAATGATGGTTTCACTGATTACATGTTTTTTTTTAAATGTTCATATCGTGTATCTTCTATCTGACCAAAACAGTTTAAGGGTTCAAAAGTGGTTGCCTGCAGGAACTGTGACGACTTATCTACAATGCGTCGTGTGAGGTTTCACACTCTTTCACAGGGTGCTGTAAATCTAAAGACGTAAGCCATGCGGTCTGGCTCGGGGGTGACCCACATGTGACAAAAAGAAAACAACTTTGGAGGGCTGAGGGAAGAGCTTTGGATGAAGTACTCAGACATAAACGGAGACACAGATGTGATAAGCCACTGTGAATTCTAATCAGATAGTTAATAAAGCAACTAAATATGAAATGTACTAAAGAAAGTACAGTTTGGACAACTCAATACAAGTATATTATTTTGTATTGCAAAGAAGATGCGAACGTTCAGACGTTGACACATTTGTTTCTCTGCCTCCACTACTGGAAACGCTCCTGCTTCCAGAGCTGCAGCTAATTACAGTTGAGGCATGAAAATATATTATTTAGAGTAGTAGTAATACTAATTACAGTTACAAAATATTGCATAGCACTGAATTGGTGCTTTTTAAAAATAACATTCATCTAAATAGTTGTATGCATCAACAGACGGATTATCTCGGTGGTGACTTTGAAAATTAGAATTCATCCAATATAAATGATTCCAAGACACAAATTATATCATTATTGTCAGACAGGATGTTAAATATTCTCAATAGCACTGATGTCCATAATTGAACAGGTAAAATCATGAGGGCATTCTCGGCCGGGGTCAAAATTGACCAAAACATATTAAAAACAAATGAAAAGTATTCAGAATATTCACCCTGAACATAATGTAAATAATTGAGCGAATGGTGCTTAACTGTGTATTTATGCATATACAGACACTCGTGCCTTTATCTGAAACTTCCACTGCTATTGGCTTGTTTGGTGTTGAAACCGACCACGTAAATGCTCTTTCCTCAAACCAGTGGAGCACTAAATGTGTAGACAGCGTCCCCTTGTGGAAGAAAAACAACACATTTTTAGGCTCGAGAGTCCACCACACAAATAATAGCGGACATTTCAGGTATTTAAAAATATGCGTAACATTTTTAAAAAACACACCAGGGACAACTATATTAATTTTAAAATGTCAAAATTGTTGCGCTATCCGTGTGCGCGCGCACACACACACACACACACACACACACACACTTGTACATTATAAACATGCATTTAGTGTTTGTTCGCATAAGGATAAATGTGTCCCGGCCTACTGTATTTTGCAATAAGTGCGAGAGTGCGTTTAAAGAAAATTGTATTTATTCCTTTACAAAACAAGCACAATTGGTTAAAAACCTTTGTTGAATAAAGTCTGTAATGCAGATGCAAGAGTCGCAGCATGCATTAACATCAAGTTCTTTCATCCACTGCAACACAACAAAGGAAATAAAATAATGGGGGTGGGCATTCCATCAGAATCAATGTATACTCTTAATCGATCATAATCTGGCTACAGTGTTACTTCTCATCCACGTGATTATTTAAGGCTATAGAATAACTGTACAGTGTTTTATTGACAGATTACAGTATATACACACTGAAAGAATATAATTATATCCAATACAAGCGCTCCACTCTCTCGTGTAACTACTTGAACTAAAATATTCGCCACAGTGCTTATGATGATGCAGTACCGTTCACATCACAATCATGAAAATATTGTTAAATCAACACTTATCTGAAATTAACTGAGCATCACCGTCATTGTAAAGAAAACTCTGGTATTGGATAGCATTAACGTGCCCAAGTGGTCATACAGGATGTCCAAGTTGGTTGGTGTATACTGTGGATATATGATCAGAACAAAAGCTTGGAGGCTTTGTGAATATTATCTGTCCATCTGTTTGTGAGTGCAGGTCATCTTTCCCTCATTGCACAGGCAAATCGACAACAGCAGAGATGAAACTAGGATTTGACAGCAGAGCTTTTGGAGAGTAACTTGTGATAAATCCATCCATCACCCTGGTGGAAAGAAATCTAGCTTGAACACACGTTCCACTGTTGGCAAGAGAGGTAGTAAAAGGTTCCACGTTGAGTTTTGGTGCCTTACCTCCCTGTCAAAGTATCGGGTCCTCCAAGACGTTTCTGTCTCAGCCCGGTGTCTCTCTTCTGAGCGCTGTCTCTCCTCCAGAATCCTCTTGTGCTCGGTGGCTTTGTCGATGTCTTTCTGTCGTAAGGCCTCCGTGACATGCTGCCACAAACGTCTAAAACGCATGCAAATATATTCAACATACAGTAAGTACATTTCCTGATTTCTACATACCGTAGCTTGATAAAGTGTCATAAACATATATACCTTGTCAAGGAACATTTGACATATATGGGAGCCGAGTGAAAAATTACATATAAACATTGGGATTGTTTTTTCTGACGCATGACCAAGTCTCAGTGTACTGACCTGGATTCAGTTGGTCCTTGCTTCTCGATCGGCCGGACCCACTTTCTTGTTACAGGCAGTTTGGTGATGTCGACCACCCTGGTCTCACCGCTGGTATAAGCAAATTCCAAAGTGCCATTCCACTCACCCTGAATGCGGCACACGACCACATTGGTTGCATTGTGTTTCACCTCTGCTGTGACTCTACATTTGGGAAAACAATGTCATTTAGTGTCATGCTCTTGTCCTGCACTTCAATGTGAAACAAAGTCCTTACTTGTGCAATTTGCCGCCATAAAACGGTTTTGTCTGGAATGTAATGACTGCAGCGTAGCCTGTCTTGGCGCAAGTTATGTTAACTTTGCCCCCCAGTTCCACCCAGGGAACAGTGAGAATGGAGCGTGCGTACGCGCATGGCAACGTGAAGGTGTATTCTTCATCATGTTCCAGCAAAGTCAGGCATCCTGACAAAAATCATCAAGATATCAAAATAGAACATTTCCAGACAAGCTTTGTCTTAATGTGAGACAAAAAAAAAAAAAAAAGAAGCTGCTAACCTTCCCCGATCATGGAGACTCCAATGGACATGCCCATGAATTTACTCTTAGTCCAGACATGGGTATTTACACACATGCGCCTCTCCTGGCATTCTGCATAGAACCCAGACACAGGGGGGTGATGTGATACTTGCTCTGCCACAAAGCGCACTTGGTAGGAATCTTGAGAGGCAGCTAGGTCAGTGCTTTCTTGTGCGGGCTCTGCAGAGGAGGACTGTGGTGTCTTGGGGACTTTCCAGGAGCAGTGGAAGGTCTCGCCAATGATGGGATTGTAGGGTTTCTTGGCAATGGCACCCTTGCGGCCCTCGTGGAAGGAGGTGAGGTAGTACTCCACAAATCGAACCATGCGCTCCTCCGGGGTGCTGCCGTCTGTGATGGCCACGAAGAGTTCTGGGTGCGACATGAAGTCTGCATACATCTCCAATAAAGAACGCTTCTCCAGGATAAAGGTGGGTAGAACAACCTGCAGGACAGTCGGCATGATTCATTCATTTATACAGTATCTATTACACAATGCAACTTGTGAGCTCTTGGCCCATGTGCAGGAGCTGAAGTATCTTGGGGTCTTGTTCACGAGTGACAGCAGGAGGGATCGGAAGGTCGACAAGCGGATCGGTGCACCGTCTGCTGTGATGTAGACTTTGTATCGGTCTGTTGTGGTGAAGAAGCTGAGCCAAAAGGTGAAGTGCTCAATTTACTGGTCAAACTACGGTGCAACCCTCAACTATGGTCACGAGCTATGGGGTTGTGACTGAAAAAACGAGATCCCAGATACAGGCGGCTGAAATGCGTTTTCTCTGCAGGGTGTCCGGCCTCTTCCTTGGGAGAAAAGGTGAGAAGCCCAGTCATCCGGGAGGGGCTCAGGGTCGAGACGCTTCTCCTACACGTCGAGAGGAGTCAGATGAGGTGGCTTGGGCATCTGATTAGGATGCCTCCTGGACACCTCCCTGGTGAGGTGTTTCCCAGCAGGCCTGGGAATGCCTCAGGATGACCGGAGAAGAGCTGGAACAAGTACCAGGGGAGTGGGAAGTCTGTGCTTCCCTGCTAAATCTATTGCCCCCGCGACTCAACCTCAGATCAGGGGTAGAAAATAGATGGTTCAATGGATGAAATACCTTGGAACTTGTAAGCCGCCCATGCCTACTTCTGACGCTGCATAAACATATTTCTTTCTGCAAATCTGATTTAGAGAAGTACTTTTTGCTCTGGTTTTTTTCTGTTTCTTTTAACCAACTATATGTGATCCAACCTAATCTTAAATCAGAATTTACACATAGCCTGTTATCAGTGAAAATAATCAGGTGAACTCCACACCACACAGCAGGCAAGACATGCCGCTGAGCTTAAGTCAGCATGTCACAATTTGTTTATTGTCAGCACATGGAACTCGACCTACCCGCGTGAGGTCCATGCCTAGCTTCAGCTGCGAGAGCAGGTGTAGGATGACACTGCGCTCCTCCTCCACCGCACACAGGTCCTCTTCTTTGTCTGTGAAAGAGTCCACTATCTCATCCTCAGCAGCAATGTCTTCTTGCTCCTGAAATAGCAAGACAATAACGAATTAACATGTGGGTACAACCCTAGCCCACTTCTGGAAGGACTGCATGGCTCCTGTTGTCTTACCCCAGAGAAGCTGCAGGACTCTGGGCTGCTGAGCTCCAGACATCCCTCCTCCAGGAGACCCTCTCCTGTTGTGAAGCTACCCAAGGAACTGCTGCCATTCTTCAGGATGTCAGGCTTGGGCTCCAGCCACTCAATGGTGGATCCTACCACGTGCGGGCAGTGCAGAGCAGCAGGTTCAGAGGTGCTCATTATATTAATGTCCCCCAGGCTCCCTCCCAAGGCCCCCTGACACTCACAGCTGCGTGCACAAACACACGTACCCGACAGGTAGCCTGCAACTTGTGGCACAAGAGTAACTTGTGCTGGGCCAACGCTTTAGTTCAAGCTCAGCAGAGTGCAACTGGAGCCTTCAGTCAGACAGTTTGCCGCACCAACAGGAAACATCTTCATCCTCTGATTGGCTCAGGACTGTCGGCGTGGTATCTTTTTATGCAAGTTTCGGGGCGGGCCGATTCAATTCAAATTCACCTTGTGTGTTGCTGGGCAACTTATTCTGATTGGCTGTTGCGATTGGGGCTGCCTGATGAAATATGCATCAAGTAATAAGATCTGCTTCAGAAAAGTGGGACGTTAGCTATCTGTGTTTGTGTTTCAAATGATTTTGAAAACGTGTGAATGTTGAAGTTACAAACACTACTTTGAAATGCTAATTAAAACTGCTAGTTGTTACAAAAGCATTGCATGTATATTGTAGCTACCTAAGGTCATATTACTATTGACACAGGTGGCAATAATAGGTACTCTCCTTATCAATAATGCAAAATTATTCCACTGTTTGTCTGGATTGGACAGAGACCTGTTCTTCTGTATAAGCACATCTATGATTTGACATGTAGAACTACTCATTAGCACATATTTAGTTTCCCCTTCATCACCATTAGTATAGGGAAAGGAAACAAGCCGCACACCTCCCATCAAACCTGTCTGTCTGGCCACCTGCTGCAGGTTCAGGATATGTAAGCACTCATTGAGGCAGGTCATGGTAGCCATGGAGGTAGCCTTGAGCATGAGCAGGTCCTGGTCTAAAGCGGAAAGTCCAGGAGCTGATGGTAGACCCTCTATGCCCTGGATTAGGTCTCTGTGTTGGCCTTGAGCCTGGCTCATCATCTAGAGGGGGGAGTGTCTGGTTATTGGTGACAAAAACTTCAATAAAGTACAGCAAAATATTTTGCCATCTTATTCCATTAACTTCGTTTGTAAAATTACTTAATGGTGGAAACAGATGGACATTAATACAGATTTCGGTTAATCAGTGATGAGTGCTTAATTATTTACTTCTCTGGCGTCCATTAGATGATCTGGCAGGAGGGAACGCTTGCTGGAATACAGTGATGAGCCCTTGTGTATTTGCCAGTTGAATAAGGAGGTGGGGTTTTGGCTCGGTCGGCGCAAAGACATGGGTGAGCTACTGCTGCCTTGAGACACCATGGAGTAGCTGCGTGACTTGGGTGGAGGATTACTCTACGCAAAGTGGCACAAAGTTTAATTGAAGAAAGTGAAATTATATTTCCCACTTGTTTCAAAGTGAATTTTACCTTCCCCATGGCCTCAGTGTGATGCTGTGTGCAGATTTGCAGTCTGCTCACCCAGTGTTGCCTCTCTTTGGCATCGGTGGCTGAGAATGATAGATTATATATATATGATATATTATGACATGCATAAAAATAAATAATAAAACATGGTCAGGGTCACTATAACACTGTCATAATCAACGTTGATCCCTGCTCCAACGGCATGCATCAGTAAACAATGTCAACATTTTATGAATATAATGGACGGGGACAAGAAAATTAAGGCCTGCGAGTACCAGGCGCAAGAAAACAAAATTGAATGACAGCAAACAATCAGGAAACAATGAGTTCAAACAAACCCCGGAGCTTGTATTGCTCTCCACTGATGGCATTAACAGTGAATGTATGAGAGTCCTCATCACTTGGGGAGATGACCGCACCGGCCAGGGGGAGCATGCCACGGGGCTTCTGAGGCCGGGACTGCTCATTAACAAAGTACTCCAACAAACCCGCTTCATTGTTTAGGACAAAGAACCTGGAAACAACAGGATAAGATATCCAACTCCATAAACAGCAGTGAAAAGGCATCACGTTTGAATGGTTGTGCATTTAAATATAGCACCTCACCTGTACTGCCAACCTGTCACCAAGTTGGTGTACTTCATTAAGTAGCCATCGATATTTTCCATGTGGTCACTGGCATCCAATGTTAACATGCAAAAGGAGACAAGCACAGACAACGATCAATGGACGGGAGCACCCAGCCTTAAACACACAAAAGTGATGCATAAACTGTCTCGTGGATGTGTCTCGCCAAAAGTCGACTAGCTGAGAACAAATGCACCGACCGAAACAACTCTGAAATCGAATGGCGTTCTTTCCATCACACCTGTATGTCCTCTCTAATAAACACACAACACGATTGGATTCAGTAACTAGCTTTATAGCGTCATCGTGTTAAAAACGCTCACCTATACTGCCAGCTCTTGGCACTCGCTCTACTCGAGCTTGGGGTCCTGTTCTGGGGGAATACATCCAATTTTCCGTCGTTTTCCGTAATTCGTATTGCCGAGGTTTCCCCTTGCATAGTCACTGGCAACACCACCGCCTTTAGCTTAGCTTAGCCGCAGTCTGTTGGCTTTAAACTAACTCGTCAAAACAAGACAACGTGAATAAAGAAACAAGGTTTCTTTAAAATGAAGAACGGCGTTCAAAATCCATGTCATGTTGACCACACAACCTATATAAAGCAATTTCCCTATTCACTATACAGTAGTGTAGTGCATAAAATCTGATTAAACATATGCAGCTAAAGTAGCTGGGAGTGGGCAGCCTTCCTGGTAGCTCCACCGGAAACGCATCACGTGCTCGTCGTTGTGGGATTCGCAAGATATTTTTTTGCATCAAATGCATTTTTAAAAAGATATATTGATGAAAGAAAACGTGACGTTTCAAATAGAATTCCAATCCATACCTAAAATACGTTGGGAAGGAAAATATTTGATGTTTCCTCTAACTAGTACAGTACAGTAGTAACACTGCAATCGTGATGTGAACGTCAGGAAAACCATCCCAGTGTCTATTAATAACAAAATCTAATAACAAAAATCTAATACTCATGTTTGTCAGTTAAAGGATGCACCTTGGCTCGTAAATGTAAATAAAACTGCTCGTAAATGTAAAAAAAATATATATATCCATATATATATATATATCACTATACCTCTACTATACAGTATTAGGAAAATTTCCACAAGCAACATTTTTGTTATGACGTCAGACGAAAATAATACACCGTATATTATATTTTTCTCTTAGCAATTATATTATTCGGCATAAAATTATTACAGTTGTACAATATTATTCAATGTAATGTACGTTTGTATGTATGTAAATAAAACTAATCATTTCTTGAACTGCATTGCTATGTATATATACGCAACCGTGAAGAAAAAGGATACAGTAATGAGTTTGCTAATGTAAAATAACATCTGTAAATACAGAAACGGATTAAAAACTCCTAAAATGTGTTTTATGGGCGACGGGAGGTTGAGGGGTGTTCTGGATACCTGATATCGAGTGCAATCATAGGGCGTATGAGGAAGTTAATAAACGCGGAAGATCAAGCACGGCGCAGAGTACAGAGAAAAGGGCGACCAGTATCGAAATGCCCGGGACAAAAGTCTGCATCTTGGGATCGGGAAACTGGTACAAATTGATTCCGTTTTTAAGATACGTGTCTCACAACGGTGTTTCATTACTGTTTCACGCAATCTGTGCGTGAACTGACATACTGGTCTTCCGAGTTTGTTTTCCCTTTCTTTCTTGGAAACGTTGTTTTGTATGATCTATCACATTTGAGAAGAATAACGCAAAACGATTAGAATACACATATAGTCCGTTTCTAGCTTTTCAGGAAAAGTTGTCAAATTTTTAAAATCAAGTCTACCCCTTGATCCGTTTTCCAATTCCGTACCGCCATTATTCATCGAAATACTCACAAACGAGGCAGAAATTTTATCCCAAAATATATGTTTAATATTACTGTAATCCAGTGTAGTTTCAGCACCGTTTGAATATTACTGTTTAAACAGTTTTAGGAAAATCAAACCCTGGACAACCTGGACTCATAACGATTCACTTAAGGTGTATTGCATGTTAACGTTCAATTAAAAATGAACCTTAATTAATGTTTCGAATTAAACACTCCAAAAATATATACTGTACTTTTGTACTTTGACTACTTTTACTTGTTAAACTAATTGAACTGAATGTAACAAATATATTGGATTGCATTAAAAAAGAAAGAAAACAAGAAGGCCCCACCCCTTGCCTCCTACTGTCCCCCGTCGTCCTCCACATAGGTAACACAAGAGGGAGCCCGCGTACCACACTATGAGAATCTTGGCGGCCGAAAACGACTGTATTGATGGTGTTTTAAGACTGACAACAACGCTGTCTTAAATCTAACATATTTGGTAACATTAACCCTGGAGAACCCAAGAACCCCTTTCTTCTTTGGAAAATGGTGAATTATACATTAAATGTCTGCTATATGTTCACTGAACACCAAAATATATGGGTTTTTAAAAAATATTGCTTTAAATGCTTTAATCCCAATTTAGGATTAGGGCCAAATCTGACCCTTTGGGATTTAAGGGTAGCATTTGAGTAGCAGAATATATAGGGGCCAAATTTGACCCCGTGGGTTCTCCAGGGTTAAAAGGCTGTATTTGTTCATACATTCGGGTTAAGGCTCATTGTCCTTTAGGCTTTGTTTTGGGGCGTTTTGATGTTGTCTAGAAAGTCAATTGTTTATGTAATGCCTGATTGCCTGCGTTTTAACATCCTACTGTTGATCCACACCCGTATACATTTTTACTCTCTTTGTTTATTTCCTCACACGAATTCACTTTTTGTTGTTGATGTTGTTGTTTTGCTTTGTTTTAAAGGGGCTCTTCGATTGCTAAAATCATTGGGGTCAATGTCAGATCGTCAAACCGGTTCGACCCAGTGGTGAACATGTGGGTTTATGAAGAAATCATCGATGGGAAGAAGCTGACCGAGATTATTAACACGGAGCATGAAAATGTCAAATATTTGCCTGGCCACAAGCTGCCAAAGAACGTGGTAATTGTCTATTATAAAAGGAATAATTACAAAATTATGTTGCAAAATGTCCTTCTTTATATTGAGCTTTAGTTCTATTGAATATTTCTTTGGCATAAATGTCATGTTGACACACTTAAAAGCGGAGTTAGAACAGAATTCTTTAGTTTTGTTGGCAAATGTACTGCCAGCAAGTACGGTAGTCTACTGAGAAACTGAGATCAACTTTACTAGTATGATCTCAGTTTGTTACAATCATTTTGTACAGGTGGCTATTCCAGATGTCACAGAGGCTGTGAAAAGAGCAAAGTTGCTCATTTTCGTCACCCCACACCAATTCATCCGCACACTTTGTGAGAAAATAAAGTCTCACGTGGAAGACGGTGCCATCGGCATTTCACTCATCAAAGTGAGATCCTCTTTTCATTTTCTGATAGCAAAATCAAGCAAGAGTTGCTTGATTCTGGTATGTACTGTAACTGCCTATAGGGCATCGACGAGGGTCCAGGCGGATTGCAGCTCATATCGGACATCATCAGAAAGGAACTGGAAATTGAGGTCAGCGTCCTGATGGGGGCCAACATTGCAAGAGAGGTGGCGGAAGAGAAGTTCTGTGAAACCACCATTGGTGTGACACTATTTTCATTATTTTTAGTGGGTCACTTCTTCCTGTCTCTTGTGTGTGACTGTTGTTACTTGAGTTACCGTTTTCTCTGATGTTTCCAAATATATAGGTTCAACAAATGAGGCAAATGGACTTCTCTTCAAAGAGCTGCTTCAGACTCCCAACTTTCGCATCACTGTGGTGCAGGAGAGTGACACAGTGGAGCTGTGTGGAGCCCTGAAGGTAAATGCGTGCTTATCATGAAAACCGTTCACAAGGCCACTAGAGGAACAAATGAATTTGTGTCTACAGAATATAGTGGCAGTAGGGGCTGGATTTAGCGACGGCCTCGGATTCGGGGACAACACCAAGGCTGCGGTGATCAGGCTGGGTTTGATGGAGATGGTTGCCTTTGCCAAATTGTTCTGCAGGGGCCAAGTGAGTTCCGACACATTCTTGGAGAGCTGCGGCGTGGCTGACCTCATCACTACCTGCTATGGGGGACGAAACCGCAAAGTTGCAGAGGCTTTCGTCAAAACTTCCAAGGTGACTGTCCGCAACACCTCAACTCCAGCTAGCTGACAAATACACAAGAAACGCTCCAAAAACTGTTGGAATAAGATAAGATAAGATATCCTTTATTCGTCCCACACTGGGGAAATTTACAGCCTCCAGCAGCAAGAATGTATGTAGAAAGAAGAAAGGAGAAAGAGAAAAAAAAACAACAAACATCTTTCAATTAAATACAATATGAACACCAATGGATAAATTGCAGTACTATTTACAATTTTCCTTCACATCATTTAATTATTATTATTATTATGATTGTTATTTTTTATTCATCAGCCTGACAGCAGTCGGTAGCATATTGCTCATGCATCCCATTGATTTATTTGAGTGAACACGTTTACAATCTACACTGAATATATGCAATCATTTACAAATTCACACTACATGAACATAAAAGCACACCTAAAAATTTATGTATAAAATGATATTGAAACAAAACACCACAAATAAAAGACAAACAATGAGGCAAACCAATACAAGGAAAAGAACATACAGCATTCATTACACATTGTATTAAAAAACATTTCTTCTTCATTAGTCCATTGCAGAGCTGGAGGCTGAAATGCTCAATGGACAAAAACTGCAGGGTCCACAAACCTCAGCTGAGATATACAAAATCCTACAGAAGAAGGACATGGTCAGCAAGTAAGTTCCCTGGCCTCCCTGGCAAATACTGAATAGTTCAAAAGTTGTTCATTTTAACGAATTATTCTCTTCCTGCTTTAGGTTTCCACTCTTTACATCGATATACGAGATCTGCTTTGAAGGCAAAGATGTGAAAAAGTTCATCACCTGCCTTCAAAGCCATCCAGAACACATGTAGAGTGTCGACAGTACTGTGCCTTTTGTGGAAATTTGGAATGAGAAAGGGTCGACAAGATTCATGAGGTGGAAACACAAAGTACAGCCCAACGAACCAGCACTTTTTAAAGCTAAATTATTGTAATTAAAGAGTTATGTTTCTTCTTTGAATTATTATCCATCCTTTCCTCAATATTCTGTACCTTTTACCTCATGAACCTCATGTACCGGGGATGCTGAACCTATCCCAGCTGACTTTGGGCAAGACGCCGAGTCCACCCTGGACTGGTTGCTAGCCAATTGCAACCATTCACACTTATACCTAAAGACACGTTCGAATCTGCAAGTAACTTAACATGCATGCAATGTGGGAGGCGGCGGTGCTAACTAGTCCACCTCATTTCTTATTTGTTTTTCGGTAGTTGTTTTTATTCATGTGTTTCAATTAGATTTAACAGAATAAATTCTTCTTTCTTCTTTCTACATACATTCTTGCTGCTGGAGGCTGTAAATTTCCCCAGTGTGGGACGAATAAAGGATATCTTATCTTTTCTTATAAAATCCCTTTGAAAATCTCCATATGTGGCTCATTATACAAGCCCAATTCCAATGAAGTTACAACGTTGCAATAAACATACATAAAACAGAATACAATGATTTGCAAATCTTGTTAAACCTATGTATAGTTGAGCACACTACAAAGACAAGGTAGTTAATGTTCAACCTGATAAATCTTTTTGTTTTTAGAAAGTAATCATTAACTTGGAATGTTATGGCTGCAACAATTTACTACACTATCCTGGGATCGCTTCCCTGATGTTTCATGAAGATCTAATGGAGCCATTCATCCATCCATTTTTTGAACCGCTTAATCCTCACTAGGGTCGCGGGGGGTGCTGGAGCCTATCCCAGCCGTCTTCGGGCAGTAGGCGGGAGACACCCTGAACCGGTTGCCAGCCAATCACAGGACACACAGAGACGAACAACCATGCGCGCTCACATTCACACCTAGCGACAATTTAGTGTGTTGAATCAGCGTGCCGTGCATGTTTTTGGAACGTGGGAGGAAATCGGAGTACCCGGAGAAAAACCACGCAGACCCAGGGAGAACATGCAAACTCCACACAGGGAGGCCGGAGCTGGAATTGAACCCGTTACCTGTGCACCGTGAAGTCGACATGCTAACCACTGGACTACCGGGCCGCCCATCTAATTGAGCATTTCAAGTTAAAAAGTATTTATGTGATCGTTACCTTCATGACTGCTTCAATAAGGGTGTGAATATTTTGCTGTTTGCTTTTTGCAATGCTCAGTCTTCAGCAAGGCCACTTTTTAGCATCTGAATCAGATAGTCCACTTTGTTAGCGCTAGGATGGACAACAAAATCAACATCTACACACATATGTTTATTTTACTAAACATTGCACAGATGGGGGCAGATGGTGGTCGACTGGTTAGCAAATCCGCCTCACAGTGCAGAGGTGCAGGGTTCGATTGCAGCTCCAGCCTTTGTGTGTGGAGTTTGCATGTTCTCCCTGTGCCTGTGTGGGTTTTCTCCAGGTACTCTGGTTTCCTCCCATATTCCAAAAACATGCATGGCAGGCTGATTGAACACTCTAAATTGTCCTCAGGTGTGAGTGTGAGTACAGATGGTTGTTCGTCTATGCCCTGTGATTTTCTGGCAACTGGTTCAGGGTGTCCCCCCGCCTACTGCCCGAAGACACATAGGATAGGCTCCAGCATGACCCGTGACCCTTATGTGGACAAAGCGGTTCAGAAAAATGGATGGATAGATGAATATATTATTGTGGTTTCAAGAATGTGAACATTTTGGGGGTAAATCTTATTCAAGACTTTGATTTATAACCATTTACAAACGCCTCGTTGGTATATAACAAAATGTATATGGATCAACCTGATTCAAGAAAACAAATAAGCAACACAAAAAAAAAAAAACGAGGCATAATTGAGCCAAAGAAATAAGTAACAATACAAGGCACAATAAAGTTGCATTCAAGGTCAATCTGAGATAATCACCAAGACATTGCAATACCTTTCTTGTTTTGTGTTATTTTCTAAATACCACCCTACTGATTAAATTATACGAGAAGTATTTGAAAATTTGGAAGGGAATATTTTTATTTTGTGTAAGTAAAATTTGCCAATTAAATGATCGGATTTATTGAATTACGTACAAAATTTGTAATTCTATCTTTTAGAGTCATTGTAATATGTCCAGGCAGATAAAATTAATATAAAATTGTCTGTCAGGACGTAAACTTACACTGCACAAAAGCCGAATGACGTCAGAGCATTTCTTCTGCAAAGATACACTGAGAATGAAGACCCCTTACTCTATCACTGTCGTTGCTTTTCCATTCCGCCTGCCCCCTCGTAATATATAGCTGTTTCTCCCATATTTTTTCTTTGACAAGTGTCATAAAATGGTGCACAGTGTGAAAAGTGGTCAAGAGTGAAAGGGAATGAAAAGTTCTCCTGTGTCGTTGGCAGCGCTTGAGTGATACGTCTTTTTTATGACAAACGATCTATTGGACTGCACACGCCCAGCCTCAGCACCAGCGCATCCTCCAAACCCCGCGTTTGTTCCTCGATCCGTTCAAGGCCAAGCTCACGATATTCTCGTTTTTTCGCTGCGTTATCCTCGCTCTTAGCGAGCCGTTATGTCTATAAAGATAAACAGTGAGCCATGCCCAATGCCGAACGCCGCCTGACTCCATTCCTGTCGCCGCCGCCGCCACTGCTGCTGTTGCTATTTACACGCTCTTTGCTTCTGATTTCTGATGCGCCAGTTGGAGCCGCGAATGAGGGCGGCGGCCTTCAGCCCATTTTGCCCGGGGACAATGGCGAGAATGCCAGCACCACGCCGAGTCCTCCGGGGGTGTTTCTCGGAGCACCTGCTTTTACTGAAGGTGAACATCTGCGCCGCTCATTGTTGCCTAATCGCAAATAATAATAATGTATTTTTTGTTACTTGCTGGCACACCACTGCATGTAGTGCACCTGCATTAAGTGATACGAAAGCCCTCATTTACATGAATGTAATGGGATTAGAATACAAGAATCAGTTAAGGTGCTACGTTGAAGTCATATTGTCATCCCATGTTGCTCTGCAGATATGGAAGTGTGTGTCAGCAAAAAAAAAAACACAGTAGGCAGGACTGTGGTGGGATATGGAGGGGGCCTCCCGTGAATTAGTTAATAAAACTCTTCTGTGAATTCTAGAGCCCCGGTTTGCCCTAAAGGTTCTGGTGAGAGACATGGCGACACGTCATCTCTTGCCAGGGGCCTCAATTGGGATTTATGTGAACCACACTTTGAGCAGCTCCACCTGGACAGGGGAAAAGGGTGAAGCTCTGCTTTGGGTGCCGTACAGCCCCTGGCTGAGTCTGACCCTGGTGGCCAGCATGGAGGGTTACGTCCCCAGCTCACTGCCTTGGAGCACGACCAAGAAACCCAGTGAGTCGCTTCTGCTGGAATTTTCCATTCCTCTTTGATTTTCATCGATATTGTTAGCAGGGAAAAATCACGTTAAACTTCATGGCCATCTCCTTGCAGTCTTCTCTGCCGTGACGTTGCTGCTGCTGCCTCAGAGGCAAGGAAATATCTGGCTATTTGAAGACACAGTGCTCATCACATCCAAGTTACCTGGTGTGTTTGGATGCAACATACATTTCAAATTCAATGCTGTCACAACATCATTCTGGATTTTT
Organism: Hippocampus zosterae; assembly: GCF_025434085.1. Classification (NCBI taxonomy): domain Eukaryota; kingdom Metazoa; phylum Chordata; class Actinopteri; order Syngnathiformes; family Syngnathidae; genus Hippocampus; species Hippocampus zosterae. The sequence goes on from NC_067452.1 coordinate 25,598,233, forward strand.
GTTCCTGTCTGATTTTTGCAGACAGTGCCTCTCAACTAAAGATAAAGATTCCCAAGAACCTGCTCACACTACCTTTCAAGAGCAACATGTCATCATTGACACCTTACCTGACTGTGCCAGAGTTAAGGAAGGAGTGTGACAGCTGCACTCCAGGCATTATTGTCAACACATCAGGTGAGCCCCAAGTAAACTTACATTTAAAGCAATCACATTCATGTGACCATCAAATTACTTGGACACCAACATTTGCCTGTTTGCAGTCGTGTATAAAGTACCTGAAAGTGATACATTGGTAAGTGTAAATATGTACTATATATTGCAGAAAATAACTTCAGTAGAAGTAAAAGTCACCTTGTGGACAATTATTGGAGTAAAAGTCTTAAAATATTTGGCATTTGCTATACTAGTATGTATCAAAAGTACCCCTGAAATTAAACATAGATAATAAAAGTACATATAGGTGTTGGAAGTATACAATTAAGTGTAAGTTAATAAAATTAAACAGGGAGTATTTCAAATTTTGATTACGTTTTTAATTATTTCATTTGATTTTTTTTTTAACGATTATTCCAGTGCTGTACATTAGTTAAAAATATGTGTATGTTGGCTCACGATCAAGGGTGCCGCAAACGTTAATGAGCTGGCTTTTTCAAACAGACACATCATAAATCTAGGAATACCGATGTTTCGATTTTGGGGGATTGGTATCAATGAATTTAATCTACCTCAATGTGCTTCTTCACTTTGAGTTTGTGAAAGACAATATTTCTGTCACCAGTGTTCAAAAAACACTCCTATCAATGCGACCACAAGTGTGTCACGTTATCCTCATTAAATTGCAAGTGCCACTGAACGATTTCTTGTTTTTTAATTTAGCTGTAACAAGCAAGGAAGATGGTTCGTGGAAATGTGTCGCTATAAAAGTCCAAGTTTTATTTCGTGAAAGTGGAGGAGTAAAAGTGGTGGAAGTTGCGAAAAATGTAGCGCAGTAACAAAGTATTTGTACACCATTATATTATGACTGCTTGACTGTGCAGTTTTTAGAAGCATTGGGTTGAAGCCAGTGGCAGCAGTCAGTGTCCGGCTCTATGCGGGAGGCCAGGAGCTCCAGGTTCAAGGACCCATCCAGTTTAATGTGCCTCTGGGGAGCGGCACCCGCCTCAGAGCCTCTGACACCATACCAGCCTGGTCTTTCAACCTACAGACAGGTCGGAGTCGTACTTGAAGCTGAATGGGGTAGGCTTATAAAAAAATGACATGTCTCTGGAATGAATGACTCTGCTTAAAGGTGCCTGGGAGAATCAGGGCCTGGGAATAGTGCAGAACGTTGATAAAGAGCTGTTTTGGACATACACCGCTTCTCACTTGGGATACTGGATCGTTGCCCCCTTGCCTTCAAACGGTGAATATGCATGCATAATTTTTGTGATGATACTGTACTAATTGTCAGTTTTAATGTGTCAGATAATGGAAGCTCTTTGGATTTCCTTTCCTATCACAACCTCCTGTTGGTGGGAATACTGGCAGGAACTCTTGTAGTCATGATTGGATTCCTGTCTTTGCTCTTGTGTCAATACGGGTAGGAACTGGCAAGCATTTCATTTGATATCACAAGTTTATTTCTGCCAATAATCAATTGAAAATGTTCTTTCCAAGTTCCCAGCGAGAGCCCAGGGGCAGACGAGCCCGTTTTTCCAAACTCACAGTGGTGAAAAAAGACCAGACTACCTCCATGCACATGGAGGAGGGTCTGCTCTTTCACTCAGGTGAGAATATCCTGGCTTCCTGTCACGTCCAGTGTGACCCTTTGTCCACCCCAAGGCACAAAGCCAACTACAACATCTATGTGGAAGACCCAGCCAGTCAAGTAACAGCTCCTCTATATGAGAATATTTCTGCTGATCATATCAAAATTCCCCAAGTGCTCACTCACTACATCAACAACGAGGAGATATCTCAATTTATGGAGCGCAGCAACTTAAATATTGATAGCTTCTTTCCGGACAAACTGGTTCATATCTACAACCATCCAGTGGCCATCATTCAGGCACCAGAGCTTTTCAGCAGCCAAGAGCCACAGAAAGCCGGCTGTAAGTCTGCCACATTCCCCCGTAATGGAAATGAGTTTGACTCTCACTCAGAAGCACCAAGTAAAGACGGCTACACACAGACGCTTGGCAAAGTTCAAAGCAGCCAACAGCATAGCCATCAAGATGAGCCCCAGCCTCTCGAAACTACTCCCCCAAGCCAAGGCCCTCCAGCTGTATGGGGCCGCTACAGTAACCTTCTTGAGTCCTCTGTCTCAGTGCCAGGGACTCTCAATGAGGCGGCCGGGATGGAAGGCTTTAGCGGCGGTCACGGCATATCGAGCGAGCTGCAAGGGATCTCAGAGCGCACTCTGTTGGAATTGACCAGGTGCAAGTCTTCGTCTTCCCACCCCAGGGCCTGGTTCGTCTCCCTGGATGGGAAACCGGCCGCTCAAGTGCGCCACTCCATCATTGAGCTCCACAGCCGCCACCGCCCTACCAGCAGCAACGACACCAGCCTGGACTCCGGGGTGGACATGAACGAGCCTCAGCAGAACATCCGTGAGGTGCGACGGGAAAGGACATCAATCAGGGCTTCCTCGCTTCCGCAGCACAGCAGAAGCGGAAGGTATGGCGAAGAGCAGGATCTGAGTAGTAGCGAGAGTGGCACTACGGCCACTGGCACTCCAGAGGACCCCTCCCTCAGGAACATTCTAGATGGAAGCAGCGGAACTATTCCCAACATTCCCGAGGAGCAAGACGGAATGGACACATCCAGCGCTCAGGAAGACAGTGAGCTCAGAGAGACACCCCCACCACGCCGCCTGAGGAAGTGCAAGGAGAAGGTGAAATCAGAGAAAAGAAATACCAAGCACGTTCGAGAGGGGCGACCTCTGACCAAGCGAAAATAGTTGAAGCAAGTTCCTTTGTCCAGGAACCGCCGGCTTGCTTTTCCTCTTCTAGGCAATGTTGTTGTCGAACTCTGTGATTGTACAACTTTGCCAAAGATTGCAGAAATGCTCTGCTGAAGCATCAAGAACCTGCAAACACATTTTGAAGATCACCAGCAGGATTCCTCTTGTGGACGTTCATGTCCCACAGTCCAAGCAGAAAGAGTGCCTTCTTTCTGCATCCAACAGTGAAGTAAGATGGAGTTAATGCTGGTGAGTCTGCAGGATGGACATAACACAGGGCAACAGTGCACTTATCCTCACCATCAACCCACGGCGCCCACATATGGCTTATCCCCCCGCCCCCACACTTTCAAAGAAAAACCTTACGAAATGATACTGAGAATCGAATTGAGATGGCTTTCTGTTAAGGTAATGGAATTTGTAAAACTCAACTGCCTTTTTTGATGTGCATGAAAAAAAATTTTTTTTGGTTTCGTTTTTTTAATGAGAAATTATTCTCACTACAGTACAAATGTAGTTTAGGATTGTAAGCATTATTCATCCTAGTGATCATTTTCAACCTCATCACAGCAGCACTTCCTTTCATGTATTGTATATGTTACTTGTGAAATTACATTTTGTGCCTTGGAGAATCGCTTGATCATGTTCTTTCGTCTTTATTCGTTGTGTAAATAATGGGACTCAAGCAACCATCGCTCTGTCCAATCCAATACAGAATATTCATGTTCATGCACAATGCCAAATCCAGAAATATTAGCAGCAAAATTGATGTTTAAAGCTGAGCAGTTTTGCCAAATGTAGTCTTCCATGATGGATTCAGGTTTGGTTTCAGTTGTCATGCGTGTGTATACTGTAGAGTCAAATTGCTTCAGTTATGTGACTGTGATGTTGATTGTGCAATTTTCTTCTATTTGTACACTTAATTCATTTCAAAATCTTGCATTCACTGTTTTGGAGTTTCTTAGAAATGAATACAAAACAGATAGATGTTTCTTTTAAATGTAGCAACAATATGAGCACTTAATGAGTCAACAGGCTTATCTAAAACAAAACAACAACATTCACTTCAAGTAATTTCTTTAAATGTATTTGTAATGCTTTGGCAGTCATGACACATTTCTTCCCAATCACTATGTATTCATTTTATGTGCTTTAAAGTATTAAACACATTTGTTTTGAATCTTTGGCTGATCCTTTATCACAAAGACTTCCAAGATAAAAAATAATCTGTGATATTGAGCCACATTCATAATCTTCATTGGATGTCAACTTCTGGCAGACAATGCCAGCACAATTTAACATATACAATAAACATTAAAACAAATCGGTAATAAAGACGGTAGTAAGCACCAAACAGTAAAACCAAGAACAAATCTAAGTCATGCTGAGTTGAATGCCAAAGAATACAATAAATGAATGAATGTACCAGTACATGTTTTTGTCTGCATGTACAAAGTGTTTTTGGATTGCCTTACTATCAAAGGGGGGGGGGGGTGGGGGGGGGTTATTGGTTGCAGATGTAAACAGGTATGATATGTGATGTTGGATAAGAGTAAATGAAAAAAAACATTGGATTTTAATTCCACTTTTAAGAAGTAAATATTGAAAATTGCCTAAATAACTATGCTGTTGCCACCTTAAAAAGCAATACATGAATCACATATAATTGCCGCGTGATCATAACATGCACCTGTTGGTCAAATGGATGAGACAGCCTGGTGGGTCTGCCTCACAGGTCAGGTTCATGGCTTCGAATCCGGGCTGCGGCCTTCTTGAGTGGAGTTTAGAAGTTCACTGTTGGGGACATAACAGCACATTTGGACAGGAGGGGGCAGTGTTTACCAATGTAAATAACGTCCGTGAAATAACATTTTAACCATTGTTTGTTTTGTTTTTTTTTGTTTATTGTTTATTGAACATAAAACATATACAGTAATAATTTGACAGAAAATAAGGTAGATAAAAAAGTAAAAAGAAAGAAATCAGTCTTCATTCAACACAGTTATAATTAACTGCAAACTGAAAATATTTGCATTTGACATTAAATAATGACTATGAGGCAAAATGTCATCATTGCAGCTTGTATTTCCAGGTGTTTATATCCACATCTGACCGCTAGATAGCAGCTTTTCATTGAAACACATTTTTCATTTAAGACAAGTTGGTGTGAGTGTCCTACTACATTAGTGTTCTTTCTACACTGATTTTATACAATAAATGGCTAACCAAAAAGCATTACAAAAGTCAATCTTCAAGAAAGATAAAACCAAACCGTGTCGGAAATTGTTCATCACGCAGCAAATGAATGAGCCAGAGCTCATCGGGGCAAAAAGTGGAAGTCGGGCCCAAGACTAGGAAAGTCAGTCTCAAGACTTAAATCCTGTACAGCATGCATTTTATCTGTTACTGTTGTCAGTGGATCAAAAGCTTAATGCAGTTATTGCAAGCAAACCATATGCAACTACTGTAACTAGAACCTCTTATTAACTTTAATCTACCTTAATTCTATCTGTTCCAATACTATTGCTAAAATTAACATTCGGTGTGTCACCAAATCTTTTAAATTGTGTATTCAAAAGTAAAGTTGACATGTTGAACTCTCTCTATTTACATCGGTTTGCATAGACATTTAGATTAATATATTATATTTGTATACATATACTCTGTGTGCGTGCGTGTGTGTGTGTGTGTGTATGTGTGTATGTGTGTGTGCCTGTGCGTGCGTGTGTGTGTGTGTGTGTGTGTGTGTGTGTGTGTGTGTGTGTGTGTGTGTGTGTGTGTGTGTGTGTGAATGTGTACCTGTATAGTGTTGTCATCTCCTTTGCAGGGATTTCCCTTTATGCCTCTATGGAAGACGAACACATGATGTCATCCAAAAGTGTTCTTATCAGGACAGCTCAGTGTTGCTTCAGACTGGGGAGGGGAACACAACAGACACACGGACTCCTCGTGAGCACAGCTTGAATCTTTTTAGTTTAATGACAAGAAGAGACAAATCAAGGGATTAGTCTTCAAAATACCCCAGTCATCTGCAAAGGTAAGCTCTTGTTTATGCTTACATCACACATTGACATGATCATTTTATCCAATTTGCACACATGGGCTTATAATACTGGAAACATCGCATGCTTATTTAACTGACTTCAGCTTAATGAATTTACATGGACCTGAATGGAGGACGATGAAAGATTCAAGAGGACATGTCACATCGATTAATTTATAAAACGATATTTATGTATTTTCTTTTGCTTTGTATTCATATAGTTTGAGGAAAATTTACAATATACTGTCAAACTGAAGCTAATATTTTGGGAGGCACACCTCACATGAATGCAAAGAGTAAATACAAATGTTTGGGTCAGTAACACAGTATCGCCAGGAAGTAAATTAACACATCGAGCTGCATCGACATTCATTTGGCTAAACTTGCTCAATACGTAGGCTTCAATGTGCAAGAAGGAAGGAAATTGTGGAGGCCAAGGGGAAAGAGAGGCTGAATCTGACATCTAGTGCTAAACAAGGAATCCTGCCATCACACATAGCACAGGAGAGATGGGCATTTTTTGTGTGCTTTGATGGCACAACCGATCACTTTTAAGATAAGATAAGATATATTTTATTTGTCCCACACTGGGGAAATTTACAGCCTCTAACAGCAAGAATGTGGGTAGAAAGAAGAAAGAAGAAAAAACAAACAAACAAAATGGGAATAAGAAATAAATAAAGTAAAAGGACGAAAAGAAACTCAAACAAGGATCTTCAGCAGCGCATGATAATATATTAATAATCAACCCTTTTGACTGACAAGACACACAAAATGAAGACAAATACACAAAACACAAACTACCCCTCAAAGAGCAAATCACCCACCTTCTAACCCCTTGCCCGAAGCACATCACATATCCAAAACCAAACCTCTACCGAATGCCCCCCACGAAATAGGCATCTAGAATATTTCACTCTCTTTTTTTTTCCTTGAACTGTCTATTCATTCTGCAGGTTCTTTGAAACACAAACAGAAAACATGGTCATAGAACTAAGACAAAAATCACTCGCTCATATAAAATAAAAAAGTGGGGGACAAATAAAGGATAAAGGAAAGGATAAAGAGGAAGTCAGAATGTCAAGAAATCGGTTTAACAAAGGAATACTGTGGAAGTTGCATATTGTTGAAAGGGGCACTACAAAAACTGGTTCCAATGTACTGCATGGCAGAACAGCAAAGGTCAAAAAGCATGGCAAATATGTAGTTCAAGTCAATCTAATTCAGAGTCAGCTCTCGGATCAGGAAGTAACAGAAAGAAGCGGAAACCAGATGTGAGCTATTGCAAAAGGTTACAGCCATACCAAAAGTTAAATCACAGCCTTCTGCTTGATTGCTGTAGTTTGAATATGTCAAGTGTCAGTCCAAAAAGAAATTATGTAAGATAGTGTACTCTGCTTCAAAGGGAGAGTCAATGCAAAACATTGCAAGTGCACTAAAATACACAACAGGAAACCTTTTAAAACAGATTACGATACATCAAAATCTTCTTAAAAGAGCGGCACTTGATTTAAATCCAATTCCATACCGGCTGAAGCACTGAAGCACCAATGATTTTTTTTTACTTGAGAAAAATTGCTCATCTTCCCCAGAAAATGGATCCGACATTACAAATTCTCCTGGTGATGTGCTCCCTCTGCAAGGTAGTAAAGGTCCACACAAAAGATGGTCTCTCTCCTTGAATAACAGTTATAATCAGGAATGGTATGCTTCATGTGTCAGCTGCTCGTGGCTGAAAGTCCTGAAGAGGCCAATCAGGAACATTTGAACCATTATGGGGAACATCCGGCAACAATCGCCATGGCACAGTACAAGTGTTTCCAGCGAATGGTGAGAGGAGACAATCATCACAGAACACAAACGATGGGTGAGCATGATGATGTTGGTTTTGCAGAACATCAGCAAGGCCAAAGAGGCAAAAGTGATTATTTCTATGTTTTGCCTGCAGGACCTGTTTGCAACATGACATGGGATGGTTGGTTGTGCTGGGATGAGACCGAAGCAGGACTCATAACAGAGCAAAGCTGCCCTGACTATTATAAAGACTTCGACACTTATGGTAATATTTTTGCTTGTTATAATTTCCTTGGTCAATTTTGATACTATAGATGTGGGGACACAACAAATACCTTGAGTAACAATAGTATATAAATAGTCCTTTGATGGGCTGATGGAAATACAGTGGGACGTCTTGAACATTCCCGGCCCTGAGGTTGTACATTTGGAGATTCAACCAAAATATTTATTATTGACTGATTTATACTTTTCTTTTTTTCTGTATATTTTAGATGGTTTGTATCTAGTGTTGTAAAAAAAAAAACAGGAAAAGTAATTTTTCGTCTTGCAGAATAGAAATACTTTCTTTTTACTGTGCTTGAGTTTTGGCCTATTCCTGCCATTTTTGAAGCTCAAAAACAAGTAAAAATAAAATACTGCTTTATTTTTAAAAATCTAAATATTCAAGGAAAGTACCCCACAAAAATAGTAATTCTCAATTATTTTCTGATACACAACCCCAGGAAGAAGAAAATATGTTTGTGCCCCCCCCCCAACTCTATAAATACTATCATTTGTCAATAGAATTGTTCTACGTAATCCTATGCAAACCATTGTATCATTATTAACATTGAACAAATTTAAAAAAATGAAAGCCTTAGTTAAACTTATAACAAATAACTTGATTACTGTTTTTTTTTCATCTCAGCCCTCTTTTCTTCCGTGATGAATATTTTTCCATGGTGTCTCTCAAGGGTTTGTTAACTGCGGTTCATATCTTCTACTCTGCAGTGCACATGCTCAGTGCAAAGAAAACCTTAGAGCTTATACTGTCTTCTGTGCGCACTTTGACAAAGAGAGTACCATTTCCACCTATTGTAGTGGGTGTGCAATTATAATTTATTGTAGGACAGCATTTAAAAACAAACAAACAAAAAAAAGAAGTATGCTTCCTCAGGTTACATGCCCTGCAGGCATCCCATCGTGGACCCAGGGGGTCGTAACCCACTATTTAAGGACTGCTCTTAAGTTTCATCACTTTTGAGTTTCTGTTATGCATTAAATCACAATCAAAGGAAGATGTTGACTGGGTTCTTTGTGTCCGCTAAAACATACTTCACCATCATATTGATGAAGTGCTGCTTCTGCAAGTGAAAATGGCGGTGTAATACTGTCTTTGTGCGGGCTCGTGTGTGCTAGTTGTCATGGCAACAAAATCCCTTCTCACCACTGGACAAGAAGAAAATGAGATTTACTATATAAGTTTTATGGAATTTTATACTTCATGAGGAGACAGACACACCCGGACCAAATATTTGCAGACACGTAATTAAAAAAGTCTGTTTGAATTATACGTCCCCTTAAATTAATCAAATGTGATTCCCTAGTTGAGGTTTGCGTATTGTGATTCAGATAACTTTGATGTTTTGTCTGAAAGGTTCAATGGTAAGACTTCCTTGATGTGAACCTTTGAGTCTCTCTACAACTCTGCATTTTGCCATCAGCGCTAGCATCCAAAGTTTGTACGGAAACTGGCGATTGGTGGCGTCACCCGGAGAGCAACCGGACATGGACAAACTTTACCAACTGCCGAGCCAATACAACACATCATGGCACAGTAAGAAAACAATGTAATGTAAAATGTCTGGAAAGTTCTGTTATGAAATGTTGCTCTTTTCCCAGGTGGCGATGACTCACTTCTACCTGGTCATGATTGGTCATGGGCTGTCGCTGGTCTCACTGATCATCTCACTCGGAATATTCTTCCATTTTAAGTAAGTGCATGCTGAAAATACAAATATTTCAGTGAATATGTAAAAGATCCAATATCTTACCCCAAAAACCAAGGTTTTGATGCAAACAGCAAAATAATCTCATCCCACATTTTTTTCAGTTTTAAAGGCTCGGCTGCATTAAACTTACCATTCAAGGATGGCACAAAACTACTGGGGGGAAAAAAAACATTAAGTCTTTTAACAAATTTAATATATTTTTTTCTGAAAGATCAACTCACTCAAAATGTTCATATTGCTGAGAGATTATGTTTGTCCTCCATATCATTCGAAAAATATTTTGTCTCCTCACATTGTAGCATAGGGCAGTGGAAGACCCAGTGTAAGTGGTGATTTGTGATATCACCACAGAGCGACAGTCGACCCTTACATAAATACTTTTTTTTTTAATTATGGAATAAACATACAAATATGTAAGGTAGTCTCTCAACAATATGAACATTTTGAGTGAGTTGATCTTTCAGAAAAAATAATATAAAATGTGTTCAATATGCTGTTTATATACAGTATACATCAGTATACATCTATATATACAGTATATATATCAGAATATGCAAACCGACAATTAGAATTTCCTGTTAGCTAGTGTCTCAAATAAGATAAATGTCATCAATGCTAAGCAGACATTGTGTAAAACAGTTGCCTGGATTACTTAAAAGATGAAATGGGCCTGTGGTGTAAATTGGACTGTAAGCAGAATCTCTTCATTGAACTTTCCCCTCCAGGAGTCTGAGCTGTCAAAGGATCACGCTGCACAAGAATCTCTTTGTCTCCTTTGTTCTGAACTCAATCATCACAGTTGTGTGGCTGACGAAGGTGGCCAAGAAACAAGGGCACACGTACAACGACTCAGTAAGTGAGTTGCTCTCTGTCCAGGAAGAGGCCATGGAGTCTTGTCATGTTCTTACTGTCCCACTGATAGGCGAGCTGCAAGCTACTCATGTTCATTCATCTCTACCTGCTGAGTTGCAACTACTTCTGGATGCTGTGTGAGGGAATCTACCTGCACACTCTGATTGTGGTGGCTGTGTTTGCCGAGAAGCAGCATCTCTTGTGGTATTATCTGCTTGGCTGGGGTGAGCGTGGAGTTCAAGGATCTTGCTCAAGCTTTATGAGGACATGTAACACGTGTTTTCTACCCTACAGGTTTCCCACTTGTGCCAGCAGTGTTACATTCCATAGCACGCCAATGCTACTACAATGACAAGTGGGTTTTTTAAAACCTAAAATATAACCCTAATTTCCCGACTACTGAGCGCACCTGAATATAAAACACAGCCTATGACATAAAAATAATAAATACAGGCCAGAATTTTATATAAAAGTTTTTTAATGTCACAAGATTAATAAGCACCCGACCCTGTCCTACCCTGTCCTTAAATTGTCCTTCAAAAGCAGTTTTTTTTTCTGTACATGTGTTATACCATCTCACAATTTGCTGGTATGCATTCACACTCAAAATGTGAAGTATAACCATCAGAGTCACTTGAGAGATTGGGATCTTTTTGTCTTCAGACACATATTTGTCAGTAAAGAGAAGTTCTATTACCTTGCTATTGCGAGAAGGCTTGTCCTCACATCAACCCACACTACACTATAGTTGCGCTGTCACCGCTTGCTGCTGTGAGACCGAGCCCTCTGAGAATTGGGACACCCCTTCATTCTTGTGAAGGCGTACAACTGAAAGCGGAAGGCTGAAAAAGGGCATGGAGGTATTATTGGGATTGGCCCCAAAATTAGTGGCAGCATGAAGCTTGTTATAACATAAAAATGCATAAATTACCTGCATAATGTTTAAACCACAGGGTTCAAAGCATGTCAAGAAAGTAGCGTTTAATGGTTTGGAAATTACGGTAATTTGTTGCTTTCATGCCATCTTTGAATGAGGTTTTGTTTTGGCAGATGCTGGGTGAGCTCCGATACGTCCCTGCTGTACATCATCCATGGGCCGATCTGTGCCGCGTTGGTAGTAAGTGTCAACACCTGACATTTGTCAGTCTGTCTATATGGTTCCTGTCATGGTCTTCTGACTGCACCCCCTCGAAAGAGCATCAAACAGCTGCAGCTCATTCAGAATGTTGCAGCTTTTTTTCTGTGAAAGAGTTCAGAACTTCTTACTCCAGTCCTAAAGGTTTTACACCGGCTCCCAGTTAGCTATAGAATAGATTTAAAAATTATGCTACTGTTCTGAAAATCACTGATGAGTTTAGGTCATAAAAACATTAAAGAAACACTAATGGAATATCAACCCAGTAGGGCCATGAGGTCTACAGCCTCAGGTCATATAGTGGAGATCCAGAGTTCAATGCAAACATGGTGAAGCAGCATTTAGTTGTTATGCTGAATGCAAATGGAATAAGTTGCCTCCAGAAGTGAAGTCAGTCTCAAGTGTATCTATCTATCAATCTATCAATCTACTAATCTATCCATCTATCTGCTTCCAGGTGAATCTCTTCTTTCTGCTGAACATTGTACGGGTTCTCATCACCAAGCTGCGAGTAACCCATCAAGCTGAGTCCAGTCTGTACATGCGGGCGGTGAGAGCCACACTCATCCTCATTCCGCTTCTTGGCATTCAGTTTGTGCTGCTTCCCTACAAGCCGCAAGAGCACTGGGTGTCTGAGATCTATCTCTACATCATGGAGATCCTCATGCACTACCAAGTGAGTGCTGATTCAGCATCGAAAAATACAGCAGTGGTCTGCATACCAAAACACAAGCAGAATTTGTTTAATTTTATTTCCTACTAAAGACATTCACTTTCACGCTTTCAGGGTCTCCTAGTGTCCACCATATTCTGCTTCTTTAATGGGGAGGTAAGCCACACCTGACTTGGAGGCTATTGACTTGCCACAGATGAATTTCACAAAACCACATTTACCTCTGGGTGGCAACCCTCTATCTGACTAATTTAATGTTTTCCAATGTTGACTTGTGATTCCGCCCTCCCATAAGGTTCAAAGTGTTCTGCGGAGACACTGGAATCAGCAGCGGATGCAGTTTGCCGGCACATTTGCCAACGCCGACCTTTTCCGCTCGGCCTCCTTTGTGGCGTCGTCGCTCACCGAGGTCCACCGCTGCTACAGCATTGAAAGTCACACCGAGCACACCAACGGCAAAAGCTATTCAGACATATTCCGATCTGACAGCCCGTTTGTGTGAAATGAACCTTTTGCACAGGAGGCACTCAGATGCTCAGAGAGACGGCAAGGAACTGAGAGGAATTTGCCATTTTTTAAACACCTTTTTCTGTTGCAGAACCTTTCAGTGCATAGGATGTAAATAGGCCGCTCAACAAGCTAAAGTGTGACGTCTTTTTCACATCGAGTGGATGAACTGCGTGTTTTTAGGCATGAAGGCCAAATGAAGCCACTCAGATGAATAAAAGAGTTGCAAATTTTAACAACACTGGCCGATAAACACAACTTTGAAAAAAATTGCGGTCTGAGCTTTTCAGGTGAATTTTCAAAATGAACCTGTAATGCACTGCAACCTTTTGACTGTCTGTCAAGTTTTGAATGCAAAAGTCAAATTGTTCAGTGCTTCAGTACGTTTTTCACAAGGAGCTGATTGCCAAAATTGACAGCAGGTGTTGATTTATGAATGAAAAGATCAATATGTTTCCAAGGTTGTCCATTGCTGTGCCTTTCTGTGACTCTTCCAGTGTCTCTATGTCTCTGTGGTATCCTTCTGGTTATTAGAGAACAGCAACTTGTTCAAAAAAGTACGGAAACATTGAAAAGTTGTGCACGTCCAAAAGTTCACCTGCAAACATTTCAGGTGAAAGACGAAATAGTCCCAACTTTTTGTGTGTAGTTTCTGTGTTGCACAATGTGGCGTTGTAGTCACATTTTACATTTCCTCTTCTTTTCTCTATTTTGAGTATGGCATGTTTTGTCTCAGTTAGTATTGTTTTCTTAATTTATAGCTCCTCCTTCGTATTTGCTTCAAAAATACTGAGGTTTCTGCTGTTCTTATTCCAGAATGCTGGAGAAGAGATGATGAAGTAATTTCAATCATATTGTGCATACAGTAAATGACACTTATCTTGACATACAATTTGCATATTGGAACTCGTACATTTGGGGATGTGAGCTTTTGAGGCGCTGCAGATTTCAGCCTTCTAAAACACTGGCTGACTATCTGTTAGCCTCCACTGGATAACTGTACAGTACTTTCTATAGTTGTACATCCATCTGCAGAACTCTGAATAATAACCTGATTTAACTGAAAATAATGCTGATGTTTGCGATTATTCTTTATCATCCATTATGTGTGTCTGTTTTTAATAAACATTAACATAATGTGGCTGTGTAATTGTTATTGTTTTGCCGCCATTTAAAAAGAAAGAAAATGTTTCTCTGACACATAAAAGAAAAGATGGGATTTTCTTTATGACCCGTGAACTCGGCTGCAACTTCCAGGCAAAGCGATGGCATGTTTGCTATTTGCTTCTCATCCCGCATTTGTACACAAAGGAAGCCTCAAAGGAAAACCCTACCAATGCATCATTTGGCAACCTAATACAGACAAGCTGAAAAAGCAATCATTGTGACAGACTGAAGCAGGATGTTTACCATTTGTTCATGCCAATACTCCATTGCCCACCCCTCCCATATTTACCCCTTTGCTTGAGGCATCATTGACTTCCTATTTCTAAGAATACTTTTGCACAGAACTTTTGAAGCTTGCCAGAAAACACTTCCTCCGTCTCGTGACCAACAATTGTTTACTGCCTTCAGTTCCACATCCGCTGAGCTAAAATTGCTAACATCTGAGTAAATAAAATGGGAATCATTTCTGCCTAAACTTATTTTTTTTCCCTTAGCAAGAGACTTTTACAGCAACATATGTGAGAAAAACACTAAAAACACTAGTAGACATACTTAGTACCAGGCACATGCAATAATTCTGTTTTCACATCGTTGCCACTTGTTTTACTTATATTTTTTGAAGCAAGCAATTTCTCCTTAATAATGCTCTTCAAGACAAACTGATAGTGATGTTTTGTTTGTATAAGTGATGCAAAGTTTTTCTTTCAAGTCGCCTTAAATTCTCTGCATGAAATGGATTATGTTTTGTGATGGATGGACTTAAGGCCACCAAAATGTACCGGTATATATTTGTTTGCACCCCCCCCCCCCCCACACACACATACACATTACTTTAGATAACTATCATGCGTGGTCAAAATGTGCCAAGGTGGGATCCGATCGGGTTCACGGATGTAGAAACCTGATGATGTTGAAGTGGCACTCAAGAAAAGATTTCTAATCAGGAGTCGAAGAAATATAAACATGACCACGATGAAACTGAAGAGAATGAAGGGGAGGTGTCGTCCACTGGAAATTTTCTAGCTAGCACACACAACTCACACATCTGGCTCGGGGCATGATGAAGACACTTGAGTGCAGGAACATATGACTCTTGAGAACAATAGAATGAGTTCTTTTCCACACTTGAGAGTATGGGGTGCGCGCAATTAAAGGGTGAGCTATGTGGCCTGCATGTGTGGAGGCGACCCTTTCTGGGCGGGGACACAGGATGTCCGCACAGCCCTCTCAGACCCCCACAGCCTCAAGGCAGAGTCCAAAGGGTGGAGGCATTCATCACATGATCATGTTCAAGTGTGACGCTGGTCCTGATCTAACATGATAAATAATCTCAAACATTTTACACATTGTTCCACCTACAAAAGAAATTACGTGTAGATGTCAAAGTGACACCAATTACCAATATCAAAAGACAGTAGTGTAGCAGACGTAAATATCCATAAACTGAAGAACATAAACCAAGACTACATAACAAGGACACTTGAACAAAAATACTGTGAATTACTAGGCAAAGGCTATGAGAAAAAAAATACAGAAAATGTCTCGGGAAGTCAAGCTCTTCATGCTGGAGTTGTGAGCAAGGCTCACTAATCCGACAGCCAGTTATAGGCGTGGCATGGCTTTTAAAGAAAAGAAGTAATGCGGCCAGATTTGGGACAGGTGCAACTCGTGAGTGAATGCCTCTTCTCCAGCTGGAGACCGAATAAACAAAACAAACACGACAGGATCATGACATTGTGACACTTCACACAGCCTATTACGCCTTCCCTTTTCATTATTGAAGTTAAGAGATTGTTTTGTTGTCTGATGTAGGTACAGTAATATTAAAGTGAATAACCTACTTTCAAACTTGCATGACAGTTATGAATGTCAAAACAGCCTCTGCAGTTAATAGTTCATTGTGGGCAAAGTTCAACACTGGACTGAATGTTAATCAAACCCATTTACAATTATTTAATCATACTGGCTGATTTAACATTTAAGTTCAAACAGCATGGCGGAATAGAAAGAGTGAATACTACTTCCATTCATACTTTACTACTCCCTTAGGAGGGTTCACTCAGGGAAAGTCAGGTTAGGAAGATTAGCTATCAACAAGTTTTCCAGTGTGAAAGTGATTTGATCTATGATGAGGATGATGATGATTAGAACAAACCACCCCAAACAATCACAGTGTTTCAAAGCTGAAGATTTCATTTCCTACAGTGGACCAGTACGTGCAAGGCGTATGGTCAGTCTCGTCTTCAGCATCATCTGCCAACAGGAACTTCCTCACTCCTCTTCCAGTTTCCTGCCATTGTTCTCTATGCTGCCACCATATGAGACTCCGCCCAGGATCCTGGAAATGGTGGGATGTTAAAATGGTCCATTACCCTTAACAATCATGGATGGCGGTGGGGTGGTTGTGTGAGAAAATAAATGGTCAAACATTTAATATCGGCAAACGTGTTCCGCAATGTTATCTTCAGATTTGTTCATCTGCATTTCATTCCTGCATGACAGCATTAGTTATCTGTGGGAGTAATCTACATTCCAGGCGGAAAATGACAAAATGTGTCATCGTACAACAACTCATTCCCACAATTGACAAACCATTGTGGCATATCCCACTTTGAATATAAACGTAATATAAATGTGGAAGCACCTCTCTGGATGTTGCTGAGGCGTTTTGGAGTGACCGCAGAGAGATGCAGGTTCATATGGTGTGCAGGAAGGAAAAGGAGTTGCTGGGAAATCTCGTACAGAGGCTCCTTCGTGAGCAAGAGACATCCCAGCTGGGGTCGGCTGGGCGTTACTTCCAAGTCATCTCTGGGTCGCAGGCGCCTGGAGAGCCTGCGTGGATAAAAGGAGCCGCCCAAATGTAAAAACTTTTAGCATGAAAGTGAAGTTACATGTGACTAGGGCAGGGAAAATTTTAGGTATTTTCATGGGGATTCAGATAAAATAATTCCCAGACGGAAAATGTACGTGTCACAGCAGCACAAAGCAGAGTGTTTACAAATTAGAATAACAATACATGAACAGGGTAAAAATAGAATAAAAACACGAGACCAGGGGAGCCCAAGTCTGGTCCTCGAGAGTCCCTATCTAGCCAGGGTTAAATTCTTTGTTTGAATTGTTTTCAATAAACATTTTGGAATGGGAGTTATTTTTAGATGGAGTGCGTTGTTTTGATTTTTGAATGGGTTATGATTTTGCAGCCCTTTGTGTGAAAAGCAATCAAATTCAGTAGCATGTATGGAATACCAATGCATACATTACTGATATCGGATAGATTTTCTGTACTGTTTGACAAGCTTCTAAGTGATAAAGTCTGTCTGAAATGGGCTAGATTCACGCATATCCACACACACCTCAGAGTCACACCCTCATGTTGAATTTTTACGCCCGACATGAAAATAGCCAACCCTCTAAAAATGACCTCCTCCACCGATGCCCGGCCTAGCTGCAGGAAGTGGGGAGAGTGGGCTTTCTTTCAGCGCTGGTGCGGCGGCAAGGTCGACCCAGAAACATGTGCAGGCTGAACTTTGGCCCTTGTTCTTCCTGTAAGGACGCCTTGCTCCTCTCAAGCTCTTTGTGCTCGCTCACACACCCGAACATTTACACATGTTGAAATGGGGAAACGCCTGCCATGTCAGCATGTGTCCTGAAGCTAGAAGTCATTTGTGGCCTAAAAGAAATATGTTTTGTGTAAACTACTTGGTTTCATTTCAGCCACCCAGTGAGGAAGTTCTTCCATGAGGATGGCAGGATAGAACTGAGAGTTGCTGCAAATGAACAGTACACCCTAGTGGAGAGACTTTACCTGGGCAGTATTTTGTTGTTTCATACATGTTCAATAAATGTTATCTTATTCTTGCGCTTTATTGCGTGGAATGAGCTCAGCTACCCCAGAAATAATGACATTTATTCTAAATCAATTGTCAGCAATTAAAAACAAATAAATTTAAATTTACAGTCAAGCATGTAGCATTTACAGGTGACATTTCAAGAGTTTGAGCAAAACACACAAAACATTTTTCTTTGAAAGACTAAATGCCTGTGAACAGAACTTAATTTAAGATCCATAATTTTATTCTATCCAGAAAGTGGCAGCTACACGTGCAAACTTAAACGTGAATGTTCTGTATTGAAAATGTTAGTCTGTCATTTTCTTAATCTGAATGCCTCACAAGGTATCTCATCTTTTAGAGTTAGGCAGTTGTTGACATCACCTTTACTCAAAAGACTATATGAAGGTTCACAGACAAGATGAATAAATAATGGTGGCCTTCCACCAGACACGCGTCTTTTCCAGCTACGTGTGACAGGAACGGTGTAACTTTCATCCACAGCGCTCACAGGAAGTGGAGTCATTTTCTCAAATTCACACACAATTTTTTTTCCTGGTGCACTGTTTTATGAGAAACACACAGGTCCGATGTCAAGGCCGAACTCCTGATTGGCCTTTCCAATGTCCATGGGAGCAACGTCTGCAATGGGCAGCCTGATTGGGGTTTGAGTCCTGTATTCCAACACTGTCTTCGCCCAATTGCCCTGAGACTTCTGGGGGGAAAAGGAGAGACAAAACATGCAACTCTTTCTCATCTCTGATATTGTGTTCTTTCATTTGTTGAGGACTTACCGCACAGCCGTCTTCAATGACGGTGTATTGCAGGCGGTTATTGCCTTGCGCCCTCAACTCTTGACCGTTGGCCCCTTTGAGGATGAGGGCTTTCTTCATGCTGCCCTTGCCGTCTTTATAAGCCACACTGTTCTTGCAGTGGTAGGTAATGCTCTGGTGGCACTCTTTGGAGAGACGCTGCAGGAGCTTCACTTGAACTGCCACTGTGTTTGGCTGCTCCTCGTTGTTTCCGTAGCGGAACTGAAACGGGTGGGCACAGTTAAACTTATTTATTCCCAAAAACACTCACAAAAGATTTCAGTAAAGGGAAAACATTACAATGTGCATCTTTAGCCAAGTATCCACCAAGCAGTGGAAAATGATGGTGCCACAATGAAAAGGTCCCAAAAATGTGCCATGTACTGCAATGAACTGAATGGCACTGCTCAGTGAAAAGTGGACTAAAGTTGCCCCCCGATATTCATGGGGAGAAAGCCATACCACAAATAGCATGGTAGATGTGCAACCATAATTTGTAAATTACCCTGGCCAACCATTGAGTGATTCTTTACTTCATACCTGTTCGGCAATGGTAGATGGTCTGAAAAGGCTACATTGGCTTGAGCATGCTTTTATTGATGTGCTCTTCTGAAGGGATAATGGAAAGTGCTGCAGTTTACCCAGCAATCCATGATGGAGGTTTGGTTTCTAGTCTGTCTTTTCGAAGTTTGGTTTTGAATTGGTCAATGGTTGTCCAAAAGTAAGTAAAGAAAGTAAAAGGCTATCAGTGCAGAGCAATAATCATTTTATCTGCTTACTGGGGTTCCGCCATACATCTGGGCTGCGAACCAAATGGGTTTGTTGACACTGGGAGTGGATTTTGTCCACCAGGTTTTGCGGGAAATATTGGCTGGATTCGCAGTGATGCAGGTTTCACCACTATCCATGTTGCAGAAGACCTTGATGGCATCTGTCGTGCTTCCTTGGTTAGGATCAATCCAATACTCGCCTGAATATAAACATAAATGTATTTTCATGGTGGAGAAGGTGTAAGGATTTTTTTTGAGGGATTATTGAGAAGGAAACTCTTACCACTTGGTTTCTGTGGGTAGCATTGCTTTATGTCTTGACACGTCTTTGCAGGGTTCTCCTTTGTGCCATCTGGGCTGCGAATGTTATGCACACGCCTGCTGAGAATCTTCAGAGTGGTATGAATGATGACGGGACTCTTATCAGCACGAGCCTCATCTTTATTAAACTCTGGAAGTGGAGGAGGGTCAGCCGCCACATCATCCTTGAAAAACTCCACAGCTTCTGGCACGGCATGCTCATCAAAATCCAAGGGAGCTGCAAAGTACTCATTCAGAGCTGCAGTGGGAGGTCCAGGTGGGCCTGGAGGCCCAGGAGGTCCTGGTTCTCCAACAGGGCCCTGGCAATACGATTAAAATACCATGGGGGATTTGGTCTACAGGAAGACAGCATAACAGTGTACCAATGTGTTACCTGAACTCCAACGTCACCACTGTTTCCTCTGCTTCCAGGTGCACCCATTGCTCCTGGCTGACCGATGTTCCCCTCCTTACCAGGTGGACCCACTACACCTGGAGGACCCTGTGCAGTCAGAAGATAATAAACATGTAGGTCTCTTGTGTTTTGTCTTCAGTCAGCGAATGTTTAATGCGCCTTACCCTTGGTCCACCTGGTCCGACAATACCTGGAATACCTGCATCCCCTGTAGCACCCTGAAGGACAAAAAAAAAGGAAAAGTGGTCTTCATTCTTTTTTCTTCTCCTCAAAGATGCATACAAGATACAAGATATGATACATAGAAGATTGTTTGATGTTGAGAGGGAAGAAATTTCATCTGTGCTGTATGTTACACATACGTACAGCACATTTGACAATAAAGTTGTATTCAATTCAATACAATATCCACTTACAGCAATTCCTGGCAAACCGTGGAGACCAGTGAAACCTCTGTGACCTTTCTGGCCCCTCTCTCCTTGTTCACCAGCTGGTCCTTTTTCTCCCTGTAGTCCTTGGGGGCCCTAAAGAGATTTCAAAAGAGGTTCAATATCCTGTTTGACGATAGCAAAAGTGAGACTGTGCAGTGATTCTCACCGCTTTGCCTCGTACTCCAGGTGCTCCATGGGGTCCAGGAGAGCCTTTGGCACCCTAAATAGAAAATATCCAAACAACAGGAAGTAAAAGCAAAAGTACCATTACACTTGTGTTGTCATGTATGTTAGGATCACTGCATCGGTATAACTCACATTTTCACCTCTTGGTCCCGGACTACCTGTAGGTCCCACCGGACCCTCATTTCCTGGAGAACCTGGGCCTCCAGCCAATCCCTCTGGACCAGCATTACCTCGATCGCCCTGTAAAGTCATACAGTGACAATGGGTATACACAGGTGCTTGGACACAGGCCTTGTCACGTGTCTACACCTACCCTTTCCCCTAAGAGTCCGTCCGTCCCAGTAGGTCCATCTTCACCAGCCACGCCCTGATTCAACACATGACAAAGTTAACAAACAGACTCATACAAATGAATAGTTTGGGCATATGCTGCTGTAAAACCCAACAACCTCAGGGCCTGCATCTCCTCTTGGCCCAGTGGCTCCCACAGGACCAACTCCACCAGGAGGACCTTTTCCACCTGGAACTCCAGGAGCTCCCGGTTTTCCAGGCAGACCCTACATAAAAAAGAGGACAATAAATCTTAAACATGATCCACCTGAAGTGGTTGGTAGCTGGGCGAATCCGACGTACGGCGGGTCCATGCAGGCCTGGCATTGCTCCTTCTCCTCTCACTCCAGGATGACCAACAGGGCCTCGTTGCCCTGTAGCACCCGCAGGTCCGGGAGGCCCAAGAGGACCCTGATAGAGAAACATAAACCCAATCAACAAATGTGCACAGTATGTGCAGCAGGTGGTGCGTAATCAAACTACTTTCTACTCACCGGAGAACCGTCCTCTCCAGAATCACCCTTATCTCCAGGTGTGCCTGCCGGTCCTGGAGCACCAATCTCGCCTTGAAGTCCGGGCGCCCCATTTTCCCCACGAATACCAGGGGGGCCCTGCTTTCCAGTTAGACCAATGAGGCCATCTGCTCCAACAGCACCCTAGCACATACATTAACGCAACATTCCATGTGACAAAACCATTGATCAGTTCGAAAAGTATTATCTTTCCAAGCATGATCCAAGTGGACTCACAAGAGAACCAGGTGGACCGACACCGCCAGGCAAACCAGGGAAACCAGTAGAACCCTATCGGAAGAGACCGCTTATGATGATGCTTGTGTCAACAGCGGATGTGCTGAGCTTCTTGACAGAACCATAGTGGGTGGTACTAAAGTCAACTCACCACTGCGCCCTGTGTTCCTCTGCCACCTTTTAGTCCAGTCAGACCGACCGGGCCCTTAAACATACATCTCCATTAGTTCATCAAGTAAAATATTTAGGAGGAAAAATATGACTTCTTAATTATTCACTATCCACAACCTACTACATGATGTGTTAGCTACCTATTTATTGTTGAACGAGGCGTTTTGAATGGTACCACTTTGTGACAAAGCTACATTTACATATTAACCACCTGTGCACCAAGATTCTCTCACTTTTTAAAACTCATGGCTCACGACTATTAGTCAGCTCCGAAGTAACAAAAGCCCTACTCGGTATTGGCCGCATTTTCGAGAAGGTGGGCTGGGTAGTGGCTCAGTTACATAGAACAGGACTACCCCCTCAAAACAGGCACAGTTATGTGAGGCTGAAAATTAGCAGGTTTATTAAGACTACTGGGAACTGGTTTAAAAAAAATTGAAAAAAGCATGCATCCCTAAATTTAATTTTGTTAGTAATGCACACCTGTACTCCCGGTGTGCCAGCCATTCCTGGTGGTCCAGGTGGTCCTGCCTCTCCCTTAAGGCCTGGTTCCCCAGTGTCACCTTTCACCCCAGGCTGACCTTCAGCACCCTGAGAAAAAACATACAAAGAGTAAGCAAGTGAGGTTTGGACCAATTTCAGAATTTTATAGAATGTTTTGTACTGGTGACTTACAGCAGCTCCAGGGAAACCTGCTGCACCCGTTGCACCGGGCTCACCGGTCGAACCCTGTAAATGGTAAACACTTGAAAGTCAGAAGCAACAGTGATTATTCATCATAAATTCTGGTGCCAAAGGTGTTTTACTCACAGGTACTCCTCTTGTACCTCGGCGTCCGTTGGGTCCGGGGGAGCCTGTTTCTCCCTGAAAAATACAGACGCACACAGAAAAGCTGGGTTTTGTATTACCTCACTCAATTGAATCAAATCAGTATTGTAAAATGTTGATGTTGTTTAATGTAAAACTTAAACATCAACAAGTCTTACCTTGGCACCGTTGGCTCCAACCGCACCTGGAGGTCCAACTGGACCAGACCCACCCTTTAATAGACAAAAATGTGTTACTGCAAAGTATTTGCACAATTTGGAAAAAATACTTATCCCACACATTCATCAGACCCTCTAATAGTTTAAGGCGTGGGTTTTAATTCAAGACATCCACATTTTTTCCTCTTAGGGCCGCATCCTGAAAATTTGACAGGTGTATGGGCCAATTTGAAATTCTTCAACTTTAATTTTTTTTCAACACACAAATCCATCAATTTTTAAGTGCTTTGTCACAGCTTTCAGTTTCTATGGTGAATAGTTAGGGAATTGGGTTGGTCCTCAGCCATCTTTTGAATTTAAATAGATCTCTTCACTGGTCAAAAGCTGATGAATCTTCACATTCAGAATCAAAATAAGAACAATATAAGCGGACTAAGCAGATTATTTTGAACTAGATAAAATCAATATGAGAACAATCTGGTGGTAGATGTCAGGAGTGTCACACATTGTAATTGTATTTCAGTTACAGACTCCCTCAAAGGGATGTTATGCCTGTGAAACCATATTAAATGTCTAATTGCCGTTATACGCAACAAATTGATGCATAAATCGTTTTTAAGTCAGAAGTCAAGAGTAGTGGCTGTTTAAATGACTGTAAAAAGGGTTTTGGTAACCGCCAAAAATGCAATATCTGAAGATTGTTATTCATTATGTATGACAATTTAAAATGTCCCCTCCGTGAGCCGTCACCTTACCGTGGTGGAGGGGTTTGCGTGTCCCAATGATCCTAGAAGCTAAGTTGTCTGGGGCTTTATGCCCCTGGCAGGGTCACCCATGGCAAACAGGTTCTAGGTGAGGGGCCAGACAAAGCATGGCTCATAGACCCTTATGATGACTACAATATATGGACCAAGGTTTCCCTTGCCCGGACGCGGGTCACCGGGGCCCCACTCTGGAGCCAGGCCTGGAGGTGGGGCTCGTTGGCAAGCGCCTGGTGGCCGGGCCTACACCCATGGGGCCCGGCCGGGCACAGCCCGAAGAGGCAACGTGGGTCCCCCTTCCCATGGGCTCACCACCCATGAGAGGGGCCAAAGGGGTCGGGTGCTATGTGAGCTGGGCGGCAGCCAAAGACGGGGACCCTGGCGGTCCGATCCTCGGCTGCAGAAGCTAGCTCTTGGGACATGGAATGTCACCTCTCTGGCAGGGAAGGAGCCCGAGCTGGTGTGTGAGGCAGAGAATTTCCGACTGGATATAGTCGGACTTGCCTCCACACACAGCTTGGGTTCTGGTACCAGTTCTCTCGAGAGGGGTTGGACTCTCTTCCACTCTGGAGTTGCTCACGGTGAGAGGCGCAGAGCAGGTGTGGGCATACTCATTGCCCCCCGGCTCAGTGCCTGTACATTGGGGTTCACACCGGTAGACGAGAGGGTTGCCTCCCTCCGCCTTCGGGTGGGTGGACGGGTACTGACTGTTGTTTGTGCATATGCACCAAACAGCAGCTCAGCATACCCACCCTTTTTGGAGTCCTTGGAGGGTGTGCTGGAGAGTACTCCTGCTGGGGACTCCCTTGTTCTGCTGGGGGACTTCAATGCTCACGTGGGCAATGACAGTGAGACTTGGAGGGGCGTGATTGGGAGGAACGGCCCCCCCGATCAGAACTCGAGTGGTGTTTTGTTATTGGACTTCTGTGCTCGCCACGGATTGTCCATAACGAACACCTTGTTCAAACATAAGGGTGTCCATATGTGCACTTGGCACCAGGACACCCTAGGCCGCAGTTCGATGATCGACTTTGTAGTTGTATCATCGGATTTGCGGCCGCATGTTCTGGACACTCGGGTGAAGAGAGGGGCGGAGCTGTCAACTGATCACCACCTGGTGGTGAGTAGGCTCCGATGGTGGGGGAAGATGCCAGTCCGTCCTGGCAGACCCAAACGTATCGTGAGGGTTTGTTGGGAGCGTCTGGCGGAATCCCCTGTCAGAAGGAGTTTCAACTCCCACCTTCGACAGAGCTTTTCCCATGTTCCGGGGGAGGCGGGGGACATTGAGCCCGAGTGGACCATGTTCCGTGCCTCTATTGCTGAGGCGGCCAATCTGAGTTGTGGCCGTAAGGTGGTTGGTGCCTGTCGTGGCGGCAATCCCCGTACTCGCTGGTGGACACCAGCAGTAAGGGATGCCGTCAAGCTGAAGAAGGAGTCCTATCGAGCCTTTATGGCCTGTGGGACCCCAGAGGCAGCTGACGGGTATCGACTGGCCAAGCGGACCGCGGCTTCGGTGGTCGCCGAGGCAAAAACCCGAGCGTGGGAAGAGTTCGGTGAGGCCATGGAAGCCGACTTCCGGACGGCTTCGAGGAAATTCTGGTCCACCATCCGACGTCTCAGGAGGGGGAAGCAGTACACCACTAACACTGTGTACAGTGGAGATGGGGCGCTGCTGACTTCGACTCGGGACGTTGTGAACCGGTGGGCAGAGTACTTCGAAGACCTCCTCAACTCCACCAACACGCCTTCCTTGGAGGAAGCAGAGCCCGAGGACTCTGAGGTGGGCTCTCCTATCTCTGTGGTTGAAGTCACCGATGTGGTTAAAAAGCTCCTCGGTGGCAAGGCCCCAGGGGTGGATGAGATCCGCCCGGAGTTCCTCAAGGCTCTGGATGTTGTGGGGCTGTCCTGGTTGACACGCCTCTGCAACATCGCGTGGTCAACAGGGAGAGTGCCTCTGGATTGGCAGACCGGGGTGGTAGTCCCTCTTTTTAAAAAGGGGGACCGGAGGGTGTGTTCCAACTACAGAGGGATCACACTCCTCAGCCTCCCTGGTAAGGTCTATTCAGGGGTGCTGGAGAGGAGGGTCCGTCAGGAAGTCGAGCCTCAGATTGAGGAGGAGCAGTGTGGTTTTCGTCCCGGCCGTGGAACAGTGGACCAGCTCTACACCCTTAGCAGGGTCCTTGAGGGTATGTGGGAATTCGCCCAACCAGTCTACATGTGTTTTGTGGACTTGGAGAAGGCGTTTGACCGTGTCCCTCGGGGAGTTCTGAGGGGGGGTGCTTCGTGGGTATGGGGTACCGAACCCCCTGATACGGGCTGTTCGGTCACTATACCACCGATGTCAGAGTTTGGTTCGCATTGCCGGCAGTAAGTCGGAATCGTTTCCAGTGGGGGTAGGACTCCGCCAAGGCTGCCCTTTGTCGCCGATTCTATTCATAACCTTTATGGACAGAATTTCTAGGCGCAGCCGAAGCGTTGAGGGAGTCCGTTTTGGGGGCCTCAGTATTACATCCCTGCTTTTTGCAGATGATGTGGTGCTGTTGGCTCCTTCAAACGGGGCTCTACAACTCTCACTGGAGCGTTTCGCAGCCGAGTGTGAAGCGGTTGGGATGAAAATCAGCACCTCCAAATCTGAAACCATGGTCCTCGGTCGGAAAAGGGTGGAGTGCCCCCTCCGGGTCGGGGGGGAGATCTTGCCCCAAGTGGAGGAGTTTAAGTATCTTGGGGTCTTGTTCACGAGTGAGGGCAGGAGGGAGCGAGAGATCGACAGGCGGATCGGTGCAGCGTCTGCTGTGATGCGGACGTTGTATCGGTCTGTCGTGGTGAAGAAGGAGCTGAGCCAAAGGGCGAAGCTCTCAATTTACCGGTCGATCTACGTCCCAACCCTCATCTATGGCCACGAGCTATGGGTCGTGACCGAAAGAACGAGATCCCGGATACAAGCGGCCGAAATGAGTTTTCTCCGCAGGGTGTCCGGGGTCTCCCTTAGAGATAAGGTGAGGAGCTCGGTCATCCGGGAGGGGCTCAGAGTCGAGCAGCTTCTCCTCCACATCGAGAGGAGCCAGATGAGGTGGCTTGGGCATCTGATTCGGATGCCTCCTGAGCGCCTCCCTGGTGAGGTGTTCCGGGCATGTCCCACCGGGAGGAGACCCCGAGGAAGACCCAGGACACGCTGGAGAGACTACGTCACCCAGCTGGCCTGGGAACGCCTCGGGATCCCCCGGGGAGAGCTGGAAGAAGTAGCTAGGGAGAGGGAAGTCTGGGCTTCCCTGCTAAAGCTGTTGCCCCCGCGACCCGGCCCCGGATAAGCGGTAGATGATGGATGGATGGATGGATGGATGGATGAATTTAAAATGTTTGTAGCTTTTAGCAAGAATCATGGAAGATTTGGTTTCACAGGCCAAATAGAATGATGTAGTGGGCCGAATTTGACGCTGTAGGTCTCTGCTGTGGGCTGATAAAAAGTGGACAGTGGTCCAAAACATTTTTTGACACCCATGATTTCAGACATTCAAAGTAATTCTTGTTTCAGATAAATCTGGTACAAAAAACTCACCCGAATTCCATCAACTCCAGCTTTGCCTTCGAGTCCCATATCACCCACAGAGCCCTGTTTGACGAGATCCACATTTGGCCTTCATGTGTCAAACACTGAAATTGCTTTAATCAGGAGTAGGTTGCAGGCGGCACTAACCACATCCCCTTTTGGGCCTGAGGATCCTGGGATGCCTCTTTCCCCTGGCATGCCCTGGAGTCCTGGACTTCCTGTTTCTCCAGTAGCTCCCTTTACACCAAATTTTCCCTAAAATACACCAGCTTTCAGGTGAATAATATTTACTGTAGCTAAAATTCGAACAAAGAAACAATGACATTTATCCTTCTGATACTTGTATTCTTTGGCATTCGACTGAGCATGATTAGATTTGTTCTTGGTTTTACTGTTTGGTGCTTTCTACCGTCTTTATTACCGATTTGCTTTACTGTTTATTGTGTATGTTAAATTGCTCCATGTACAGCACTTTGTATGCAGCGATGGCTGTTTGAAAGTGCTCTATAAATACAGTTGACTTGACTTGACTTGATACCTTCAGTCCATCCGGGCCCGGACTACCTGGACTACCCTTAGGTCCCTGCAGTCCTTTGGGTCCGGTTTCACCTCTGCCACCAGGAGCCCCTCTTTCTCCCTGTTGGTACAGCGTCATGATAGCCATGATGTACAGCAAGTGGATTCAATCATGACACTGTCGAACCAAAGCAAGAGCCACTGACTTACCCTCAATCCGGAAGTTCCGGCAGAGCCTTCCTCCCCAGCAAGTCCCTGAGGGCATCATTCAAAATACTTTATTCATTGGTCGTTACAGAAATATTCTGTGTGACTTTTTTTGATCCGGAAAACGTATTCAAAACAAGAATGCTTTCTGTCTGATTTTATTTACACACCTCAGTTCCTGGTTTACCAGATTCACCGGGTGGGCCCGGCACTCCGGGCAAACCCTGAGAAACAGACATGCTCGTATAAACAATCATGCTCATGCATAACGTCTATTATTGTAAAGTTTTTGTTTGTAGTGGTTTCTCACCTGAAAGCCAATGGGTCCCTGTGGACCTTGCTCCCCTCTCTTCCCTGCAGAACCCTATATGACAGAGTATGTGATGAAAAGCAGAAAAGGTGCAGAGCATTTTGCTGATATATTTCGGAATAATTCATCAGGACACTAATTATCTCCATATTTCATACACACAAAATTAATATTGCATGGAGCTTGCATTTTTTAAACTGTTCTCAGTAAATGTAGAGGATAAGGCTTCAATGTGGAATATTTTGCATGATTAGTGAGGATCAAGCGGCTCAGAAGATGAATGAATGAATGAATGAATAGTGCATAAAATTGAGAGATGATGGATTCTGCTTTTTTGTGTTTGTTTTTGTTTTTTAATCAGAGGATGTAGGCACATTTTTGTTTTCAACTGCAATTCAATTCCCC
The DNA here is from genome assembly GCF_025434085.1 of Hippocampus zosterae. NCBI lineage: Eukaryota > Metazoa > Chordata > Actinopteri > Syngnathiformes > Syngnathidae > Hippocampus > Hippocampus zosterae. The sequence goes on from NC_067452.1 coordinate 25,627,065, forward strand.
CATTCCCTGCAAACTCCTATATTTTCCCATTCATTCTCATGGAAATCTTACAATATATTACAATATACTGTGTGTAGGTTACTGTATGTATTGAATTAACCCAATCATGCTTTTATCAAGGGAATGTGGTGAGAGTCCTGAGCGTGCCACTCACCGCTGGGCCAGTTGGACCGGCAGCGCCCTCCTCGCCGTCTTTTCCATTCACTCCCTGGAGGACGTTTGAAGTATTTTATCATGATTTCACTTCTTAATTGGATTGATAGTCAATTCACTTTTCAATCGAAAATAACATACTCTTTGACCCTGTGAGCCAGCACTGCCAGCGTCGCCATTCTTTCCAGGATCACCCTGAAAGTTTCAAAGACATCAGCATCATCTATGCTGTGTGTGAGCTTTTCATTCTTAGTTAAATGAAACAAGTTATACTGACAGTGAGGCCTTTTGGTCCTGGCAGGCCCATGGGTCCAGCTAAACCACGACCTCCTGTGGAACCAGCTGGGCCTGGTTTGCCATCGTCTCCTGCTGAGCCCTGCAGGAGACAACGTCAAATGCTCAAAAATGCAGCATTGGCTTTAGAAAGACTCACGAAGGAGAATTCTTACAAACCTGTGGTCCTGGTTTGCCTTCTCCTCCTTCAGCACCGATAATTCCAGACAGGCCCTGTTAGACAAAACATAGCATCAAGATTGGATTTATGAGAGGTGAAGCTGTATGTGACAAGATAAAAATTTGTTCCTCACAGCTCAGTGTCCAATTGTGGTTTGAAAAAAGGCTTACCCGAGCACCAGTTAAACCCGGCTCACCAGGTCGTCCCAGATCTCCTGCTGGACCTTTCAGGCCCGCTGCGCCTGGCAGCCCTCTTTCTCCCTGAGCTCCCTGTGACAGCAGAAAAGTGCATTTTGAAAAGAGAAAAATAAACTGTTGATCTGGTTTCCTTGTAAGGCAAGACCAGACTAGTAAAGGCAGGCTTATTCGTATGGCCACATACATACACAGCGTTATTCCATAGTGCTTTACAGAGCACTAAAATAAAAGCAACATGGCAGAAGAATATTTCTGATTTATGAAAAAGGCAGCAGGAAACAAAGTTTTCAGGTGACATTTAGATGTAACAAAAGCATGAGCAGATCTCAGGTGTTCAGGAAATTTGTTACACACTTGATGAGCACAGAAACCCAAATGCTGGTGGACTTGGTATCATTTTGGTTCTAGAAATACTCAAACATCGGAGGGATCTGGAAACCTGAAAGGGAACTCAAATGTCATGAATTCGTTCAACAAACTCACTTTTGCACCAGGAAAACCATCTGTGCCAGGGAAACCACGATTCCCAGGGATGCCCTAAAACAAATCCATGAAATAAAATGGTATGACACTTTTCGCATAACAATGCGGATGACATTTGTAACTATTTAACCTGCAAAGCTTCCCTGTTATGACATATTGGGACAACTCACTGTCTCGCCAATAGGTCCCGGGTCACCGACAGACCCCGCATCACCTCGAGGTCCACGCTTTCCATCATCTCCCATGGGGCCGATCAGACCTGGAACACCATGGTCGCCCTGACAACAAGTTGCAATTACACAATGTTCACCTGTGTTCCACTAAGTTATAATTGAAGCGATGTGTTTTGATGTTCACATTTACGCACTCTTTCGCCTTTCATTCCAGCTTCTCCTTTGACTCCAGCCACACCGACGTCACCCTGGAGAAAAGATGGCTCTTTACGTTCAGTGACAAAAGACATAGAGAAAGTGCTGTATCTCCTTCTAGACTGTTACATCTTGGCCTTTTGGTCCCTGTGCTCCTGTGGTTCCCTGGGGTCCTGGGGGCCCAACGGGGCCTACAAGTCCTGATGGACCCATGACACCTGCTAGGCCCTGGAAAGAAACGGTCGACTCAATGACTAACTTCACTGATGCCAAAAGAGAACTTGGTAGTTGTCTCACGTACTGTTGCCCCCCTGGTTCCTGGGGCTCCATCGGGGCCTACGGATCCCTGTTAGTAACCAATGACATGTTTAGTTACAGCAATATCAACTTTTCTGCTCATGAAACACATTTCTGCACATGCTGACCTGTTGTCCGGTGGGCCCTGGTGGTCCAACGTGACCCGCATCTCCTCTGGGTCCCTGCTGACCTGGACTCCCTCTCACACCAAGAGGTCCCACTTCACCCTGGAGAGGTTCAAAGTATCATAGAAGAGGTCAATCGTGGGATTGGCTAACCTTATTGATCTAATTTCAAAGCAAAACTATCATTGTACCTTCTGTCCTGGGGCACCTGGGAAGCCTGGTACACCAGGGATTCCAATAGGACCCTGTGGTTGAAGGAGATCATTATTATTTTGAGCCCAAACTTGACTGTCAGTCTGATGACTCCAGCTTTAGAAAATGTCTGACTCACTTCACGTTCATTCTGTTTGCATAATGACATGAAATAACATAAATTGTCCTTACCAGGGGACCTGGCTTGCCAGTATGTCCGGCTGCACCGCGTTTTCCCTAAACCAGAAACAGATTGACTGTCTCAATTCTGCAACATTTGGGGCACTAAACATAGATGACAGATGATTGTGTTTACCACGGAACCAGGTGGGCCCGCTCTTCCTCGCTCTCCCAATAAGCCTGGTGGACCCTGAAAGAAAATTTGTTCTCAGAACCTGTCTACATCAAAAATGGTGCTGTGTTTCATGTATGTGTTGCCTACCACTGGGCCAGGAGCACCCATGGCACCAGGAGTACCAGACGCACCCTGCAGAACACAATGTCAAGGAGTCATTGAAGCTTAAAAAAACATTGCCTCTGGTGTTGCATTTTGTCACTTTTATTAAAATCTTACCTTGACACCGGCAGCACCAGTCTCACCTCTCGGACCAAAAATGCCCGTCTCACCCTGTTGGAAAGAGATTTGCAAGTTCTGCGCTTATGTCCAAAAGCATGAAACAATTTTAAAGAGCCAACAGGGCTATACCTTGTGACCCTTGAGACCTGAGACACCTGGAGTACCCGGTAACCCTCGTGCACCCTAAGGAGATGACATCATTTAATATGAACTCAACCGAACAGAACAATAAGCCAGAAGAGCGGTGTAGGGGGAAATTGTTTGTTTACCACTGATCCTTGGAATCCTGGCTCTCCTGTGGCACCAGGGGGTCCAACATCTCCCTATGCGAATAAAAACAACAGTTACCCGTTATAATCAAGCTAACCGTCATTTTGGTACTACAGTACAAACAATCTGAACAACAAAGATCTTTACAGCATGCAGGGCTTAGTAAGACTATTGAATGAATGAATAAGTGTTGCTTCTGTGATGCTTTACTGACATCAGGGCCATTTTTTCCTGGCAACCCTTCTGGCCCTCGAAGACCTGGTTCACCCTATGGATAAACACAAGGAAACGTCAAAGTTTCAGACATACAGAACATATCTGTCTCCAGTCCATGAATGCACGCTTGGCATGAAAGTCCTAATGGCAGTGTGAAGACATTACCATTTGTCCTGTCTCTCCAGCCTCGCCTGGGAGTCCCTGGCCACCGGTTGGTCCCTGGACAAGAACAGACAACAAATGTTAGCTAATTATAGCATTCTGTCTTCTGCCTGTGTAACTCAAGTCTTGGAAGTCAGCGGTTATCATTTTTAGTGGCCCAATAAAACAAACTAAGTGTCACAACTTACTAAAAGTTTATATTTTCACTTTAAACCAGCATTTTTCCCACCAAATCCCTTCTTTCCAAAAATCCAGCAACTGTCCATTGAGGGAAACCGTAACTATGATATGGCAAAATGACTGACACCCTTTTGTAGCCATCTTACAGAATCTTCTACTTAAGTGCTGAAAAGTTATGAGGGAACCTTTGCCCCGTTTTTTTATATTTAATGCTCACTATGGTCATAGTAACGACCAGAAGAATGCCTATTCTCAGTTGAACTACTTAATAGATGCCAGAAAGTTCAAGACATGGCCATGGAACCTTTTCTTGCGATATTGAGAAAGAAGGTCAAACCCCATCCCTTAGGATTTCTACTCTTTTGCTCTTATATTCTTGGCCACCCACTCGATGACTCTGCCTAGCCCATGTGACAATGTGTGACATCATGGCCTTAACTGAAATTCTGTGATACGTATACCAAGGGTGTCTTATATTGATATGCCTAGCCAGGAGGAAAGATCACAGTGACACAACAGATAGCTACACCTAGCTCAAATCACCCAACTAATTATAAAGAGGCCTAATCTAACAGTGCCAAACTTACTGGTGGTCCAGTCGACCCAGGAGGTCCTCTTGGTCCTGATTCACCCTGAAACATGAACAATTCATGATTATGAGCTGCATCGTAATTCCTAAAGTTAAATGGACATACGGGTGTGCACTCACCCTTGATCCCGAGACCATTCCACTCAGGCCCGCTGACTTCTCATTGAAACCTGAAGCCATTTGTGACACAAAGTTCCCCTTTGGGTGACAAAAAAAAAATCGACATTCAAATACGTTTTTTTTTTCTTTTTCTGCTTATCAGATGCTGCAGTCAATCTCACCCCAGGAAGGGAAGGAAAACCAGGGGGGCCGGGCTCGCCTGGGTTTCCTGGGATGCCAGGCTCTCCATCAAACCCCGGTGGCCCTTGGAATCCCTGTAGATTGCATTGTGATTTTTTTTTACACTAACACTTTGTCATCAGTTTAAAAAAGATATATTAGATATACAGGTTTTTTTTACTTCTTGTATTTGCACATCAAAACTATAAAAGATTTATTTCTAACTTTCCTAGCTGATTGGCCCTACCGTTCATTTTAAGATCAAAGTTCAAGGACACAACCTCTCACTGAGGTTCTGACTTACCCTTCTGCCTTTAAACCCTCTATGTCCAGTTCTCCCTTGAGCACCTGGAGGACCCTGAAACAGAAACACAGCAGATACATTCATTTTTAAATATATACATATATTCTAACCTTGCTGGTACTTATATCTAATAAAAACTCACGGAGGGTCCTCGAGGTCCAGGGATTCCCACCAGCTGAGTGAGAGAATATATTAGCATATCATCATGTTTCAAATCAAGACAGAACTCTTGAACTTGCAGAAACTGAGATTTACAACTTACATGTGGAACATCACCTGGTTCACCCTTCTCTCCCTGTATAAGAAAGAAATCAGTCTTAACTACATAAGCAGGTCCTTTAGATACTTGGATATTCAAAATTGTGCTATTACTTCAGAAGACAAACATTTCATTACATGTATAACTGCTCTGGAAATACTGACATCCCCCCCAAAACTGACCATTTTTAAAATACTTGAATTGATGAAAATATTTTGGTTTGAAATAATGGCAATATGTCAACACTAGTTTTTAAAATAAACTAAAACACAATCCTTCAAAGATAAGATAAGATCATGGTAACTGATCATTTCAGGAATGTCAGAATTTTTTTTCCAGAGCTTTAAGTCCATGTTATATACTTCCCACTTCTTATATTGCTTAAACTGAGTGATGGTATTGAAAATGCAAATGTCATGACTTACCCTATAACCCATGATTGCTAGAAGAAAAAGTGGTGAACAAAAAAATATTATAAAAGTATGTTACAACTTGTGATTGATGCTTTAACTTTATACAGCAGCGCACCCTTCTGGTTAGGATGCATAACTACAGATTGATCCGTGTGGCCTTACCAATGTGTCTGGTGGCGCTGGCCAGGTTTTCGCAGACTGGGCAGCACTCGCCCTCTGGGGTCACCATCCTTTGGCAGTTGGGCACCATCTCGCACTGCACGTCGCTGCAGATGCTCACGCCGTTGTCGCACACGCACACGCTGCACGGTGCAGGCTTCCAAATGTCTTTGTTAGCGTAGATCTCGCCATCCACTTCGCAGCTCAAGTCTTCCACTGGAGCTGCAGCGAGGTACAGAATGAGTCAAAGACATCATCAATATGCCGGTGTGTTAATCTATCCATACTAGCAACGAGTCATCACGGACAAAACTCTTCCACTACATGGTAGAATTTTACACGGAGTCAGTTTCAGTATCACAAATAGTTAATTGAGAAGAGAGCATCATTATTTCTTGTTTGCAGTGAACCCCTGTGTATTCTCAGATTTTTTCCCCCTCGTGTTTTCACTGAAAAACAATTTGCTGTGTTTGTTCTCAGGCCAAAGCATTAAAATCCCTTCTGTGGCATGTTGATGACAAGGAACTACAGTATATTGAAGTAGTTTAGTTAAGGAGCTTCATTTCGACATAACTAGTGCCTTGCCGCAATCTTTGGCATCTAGGTGTTAATTAAGGAATGATGTGGAGTTGAGGAGTGTCATTTAGACAAAGGTAGGGCTTTCCCACCATCTTGTGACAGCATGGCACCAAAGATTGATGTTGAAGTGGGTAGAGAAGCTTAATTTAGACAAAAGTAGTGCTTTGTCACCATCTTTGGAATATTGGTTTGATTGATTGAATATATTTGGCATAGCACAGGAGACACCACGATAAAACATCCCATCTCTCATTCAGCCAAAACCGAGTATAAAAACAAAGTAAAGCCAAACGGCTTATTTCTTTTGTTGTCTCTAACATGAAGGTATAAAACAAAGACATAAAAGGGCCACACATGTTATCAGCAAATCAAAATAGCTCAAGGAAGGCCTTTCAAGCATTCAGTCAATTCAAATACTTTCAAATAAAGCCGATGTACTCCAGTTCTTTCAGGCACAAAATACGAAATGATGTCAGCAGCAGTGGAATGGGACTATACTTTAAAACAATACAAATATATAAATTAGATCGTGATATTGAATAAAGGAATTATGAAACTATGTTGCAGAGAGTTGCGGAATGTCATTTAGACAAAAGAAGTGTTCTGTCTCTATCTTTAGGCGCTTGGTGCCAAGAAACTATGTTAAAGTGGGTGAGGGGCTTCATTTAGAAAAATAGTGCTTTGTCACCATTGTGTGGACTCTTGTTACCACAAACTATGATGAGTGGAGCAATTTTGTTTAGACAAAAGCAATGATTTACCACTGTCTCGTGGCATATTGTTATCAAGGAACTATGTTGAAGTTAGCCCAAGTGCTTTATTTAGTAGCTATGAATAAACTCCATCCAATGTAATTACATTGGATGGAGTTGGATGATTATACTTTCTTTTTGGTGGTGCATCGTGGAATTTCCTGATTAAACATGTTTTGACTCAATAAAGGTTCAGAAATATTGACAAAGTGACACAGCTTAAAAAAAAAAGAACCTGCAGAAGGGTCTGGCGTGGGAGTGGCCACAGGGGTGACACACACCGGGCAGCACTCGCCCTCCGGGGTCACCGACTGGGTGCAGTCGCCAAGGTCAACGCAGACCACGGCCTCACACATGGCACTGCCGGACTCGCACACACAGATCCTGCAAGGTTCAGGGCTCCACATTTCTTTGTTGGCGTACACTTGTCCATTGTCAGCACAGGTTTCTATTTGGAAGAAGTCAAATGTGCAGTTTGTATTACATGTGAATGCTTTACGTCCTAGTCATTAGCACAAATGCATTACAATTCTGACATTCACGCTTCGAATGTTCTCCCCATGCCTTCTTGGGTTTCTCAACAGGTACTCCAGTTTCTTCCCACATTCCGAAAACATGATTGATTTATAAATTGAAGAGAGAATGGTTGTTTTTCTGTATGTGAGCTGTGATTAACCAATAGGTCATTAAAACAATGATATGGACAGATAAAAGAGAGATGAATTGCAGTACGAGAGATTGTGCTGAATTATTTGTGGTGTCCCACCAGACGTCATGGTACTTTAAATGTACATAAACCATGAAAGTCATTCAACAAAAAAAATCTTGTTCTAGTAATGTTAGAATTAAATTTCTGACCATTTTTTATCTAGGTTGGAAAACAAAAAAAAACATTCAAGATGGAGCTCAAAGAATAATTCAAATGCACAGATTGATGGTGTTCCCAAGAAAATTTCCTAAAATGTAACCCCTGTGTTCTTCTGGTGGGTACAGTGAAAATGTCCTTGCCAGCATTATCCACCAGATCAGTGATTCACTTTTTTTTCTGTATTCATTCTTTATGTGTTTGTTGGTACACTGGTCAAGGTTGGGAAACACTGCACTAAATAGTGCTCGTGATTTGGGCAATGGGATTTAACTTTTTTTTAAATTACTTTGGTGGAATTATTCATAGGTATGCTTAAAGCAATAATTTGTAAAGTTATGTGACAAAGAGGTTCTGATTCCGTTAATACATAACATTTACAGAGAATCACAAAGGGAGTGCACACAGTGAACTTGACGGGGGCTTTCCACTGCTGTGTACGATGGAACTTAGTGATTAAGGAGTAATTAAGTTGTGGTTCAACTCATGTATCATCATGACAAGAATTCACCAAGTGACAGCAATCTGTCTGGCTAGACAATGATTTTGACTCTTGTCTGCATGAATCATGTCATCTACCTGTGATGTAAATTATTATTACATGTATTAATTGCTTGGATGTGACTTTGAATTCAAATGTGTTTTGGGTGAACTATTGCCTACTAGTGAATGAACTAACTCGAGAGTCCATTTGGGCCACTTTTGTCCAAAATGTGGCCACCTGCTGCAGGCTTTGTGAGCGTTTCCATTTGGGTCATAATTATGTGGTGAGGCCTCTCCCCGCGCAAGACGCTGCTTCTCACCAGCAGCAGTTATTTTAGGGGAAACCGCACTCAATGTTATATTCGTTGGCTTTGGCCCGAAACGTGTGGTTCGTCTTTTTTGGGAGGAGGGGGGTGGGGTGCGCCACGCCCGCAGGAGCGTCCTGCACCCCCTGCTGTAAAGCTGAGAATATCTGGTATATCTTGTGCGATATTACATTTGGATTATTTTCCTCCCTGTTTGCAGAATTCAAACTTGAAGTCAGAATGTGTGTTTCTGATGAAATACACTTTAAAATACGATCACCACTCTCAAGATAATGAAAAACAAATAAGGCTGAATTTAAAGAACAAATGTTGACATCACTGTGCCATTATTTTAAATGTCAGCCATATAAGTGAGGCGGTCTAAGCCACCAGAATTCTTCACAGCAGTCCAAGTATGAAATTTATTACAGCCCACGTGTGGAGCCATTTGCGACACCTGCCTAAAAACACCACCCTCCACCTGAGCAGCACAAAGAAAGCAATGATTTAAATCACAAGGCCAACATATTGACGTTGTCTCTTCCAGTGGAACATAATCCCGCATCCTTTCACTCAGGGTGTGTCTTGTGTGCCTCTGGGACCAAGTCTGACCAAAATTAGTGGCCTGCTTTTGTCTGTCCCGTCCACGAAGCCACATCATTACAGGAGTGGAGCTCGAAAGCCCTTCATTGGGTGCCGACTGAAATAGACCGGCTGCCATGCATGCTCCTCTGAGCACATAAACTCAGTGGGAGCAGAGATTTTTTTTTTCAGCTTGGCATCTATCTCTGTGATGTAGAAAAAGTGCCCCCAAAAGGTTAAATCACACTTTTTTTATTTGAATGTGGTTTTATTCCTGCACATCACATGTTTAACTTCATCAACAACCTAAAAAGTCCACTTGTAAAACTTAAGGGACAATTGCTCGATGGATGAGAATGAGGCCTGTGACCCCACCTCCTCTTCCCTGTGCCACCACCAAACATTAATTTTGATACTCTTTACATGACGTCACAAATGACATCACTGTGATGCAGGTAGCCTCAAAGCAAAAGTTAAAAATAAATGAATAAAAAGCAGAGTCTTAATCCTATTCATTTTTGGGATGTGCCTTCGAATCTCCTCAAAATGGTAAGAGGAAGTATGGGATGGGGGGGAGGGGGGGCAATAAATCCATCAATTTTTTATGCCGTGTGGGTTTTCAATGGTGTTGTGGGCAGCCTAGATTTTACCTAACATTGGTCAATCGATGGCGTTCACCCAAAACTGGGAATATGCAGGTGTCAACTGTCGTTTTGAGTTGTAATATCAACAATCAACACCAGATGGCAGCCATGTCTTAGTTAGCCATACACTGGGTCTTATGCTGCCCTATCCTACAACCTGAGTAGGCCTATTAAATTTTCGCACATTTGGAATGATATGGAGGACAAACATAGGACCTCAATAATATTACAATGATGAAAGAGTTGATTTATGGGAATAAATTAATTATTGCACTTAATGCTGGTTTCTTGTTCGGCAGTTTTCTGGCATCTTTGAATGGTAATTTTTTTGCAAAAACATTACACTATGTGCTAATTTTGTTGAGATTTGAACCTAGACCCTCTCAAATGCAAGGCAAAAACACTACTCCGTACTGCTGTCAGGAAAAACACCACGATTTTAAGTCATGATAGATATCTATCAAATAAAATAAGTAGTCCCCATAAAATCACAGTTGGCAAAGGGACAAAACATGCTAAAAGACATGGTCTGCTATTGATGGAAACATGCTTTGTAAGAGGCCCTCAGATGAAGGGAAGCTACTCACCGTTTTTGGGGTTTTCCTGGCAGGAGACAGTAATCACCTGAGTTAGGGAGATGGCAGCCAGGAGTACAGTAATCCTCATGTGCACAGAGGGGCCCATCTTTGCACGGCAGGCATGCAAGGACCTCACACACAAACACACACACGCTCAGAGGAGGGCGAGCCCGAGCTACAGCATCCAGCCCGAAAGATCAGAATATCCCCGAGTGCACCGGACTCCCGGAGGTGCTGGGCTCCTCCTCCTCCTCCTCCTAACTGCGTCTTCCTCACGCCTCCTCCTCCTTACTCATTGTCGCTTCGCTTGAGGGCCAACCTCCCTGGCAGACGCCACTCTAGTCTTTGAACAACGCACAAATTAAAGGCTGCATGAAAATCCTCCAGGATCAAATACATATTTTGAAAGATGGGGCAATAAATAAATAAATAAATAAATAAAATATTTATTATGCCTGACCTTTGACCATGATTTGCAGTGACAAGATTCAACACATCAGTGTTTTGTGGATTCTTTTCATTGGCTGACAGATTGTATTTCTGTTAATTTTGATGTGGACACTGATATTTACACTGCATTATTTGTATGTACAGCACCAGTAAGTACAGCACCAGTAAAATATTTGGACACACTTGGTCATTGAGAAGAGGCGTTCAAACATTTGACTGGCCTTGTAGGTACTCCTACTTACTGTGCGCAAGTTGCATCATCCTTTTGGTGTATGATGATGCCAAGATGGGAGTATCAAAGGGGAAAGGCAGGAGAGGCAGTGATGGAAAATTAGGAAGATGACATAATTACATTTGTAGCGCACTGAAGTACAAATAAGAATTGACATCACGACATAAATTTTAAAAAAACTGCCAGTTAATCAACTGGTCAGCTTTTGGGGCAGAGAGACGATTGCACTGTTTTATAGCGGGTGTCAGGAGCCCACAGGCCCTGGGGCATTTATGTGCAATACATCCATTCAATTCTAAAAGCAAACAAAATTACAGAGGACTTGTCAAAGAAAAGCCTGAAAGCAGTGAAGCCACAAATACATATATGTAAATGACATACTACATGTTGGAAAGAATCCTTATGTATGCCCAAATATGGCCAATTTCATATTGGATCACCTACGACTGATTACCAGTCACCACATGGCCTAAATAAGTTATTCACCAATTCAAAGTGTTGAAAAGAGCTGACGACTTCAACTATTTTAGAAGTGCAAAATAACTCCACCCTTCTTGACTCTGTGGGAGCCGTTGTAGCATTATGTGATCTCAAGATTGAAAGTCTGGATGCTTTTCATAAAAAAAGGCCAGTATTATTTCCACATTATTATTTTTTTGCCACTGAGCTCAAATTTTGTTGTTGCTGTTTTTTAGGTTTTATTCTATCTTAAATTAATTTTGTCTGTTTTAAGTGTTTCTTTCTTATGTCACTCTCACACATGTTCAAAATGAATAATTCATCCATTCATTAAACTATCAGTGCAAAAAGATGTCATACATTCTCCTGTCATACATTTGCACTTAAAATCTGCATAATATATTTTTTCCAGAACATGGGGTCATGTGACAGGACGTTACAGCCTCATGGTGACCAGGTGAACACGCATATTACCTTCCAACCACTGCATTATTTAACAGCCAACGTGAGATGCAGGGATAGTATGAGCTTCAGGTTCTATATTTGAGATGTTTGCAGCGGCGACCAAGAACTTTGTCAAGCAGGTGGGCGACACTGGGAGGTTGATCCCCGTCCCGAGCCTGAGTGAGGCCGACCGCTATCAGCCACTCAGCCTTGTCACCAGGAAGAGAAAGAGGCGTTTCTGGAAGAAAAAAAACAAATATGCCTCCACTGCATTCTCCCTGAAAGATATCCTGGTAGGGGAGAAGGAGATCACAGCAGGTAGAGAGAATGTGAGGAGCAGGTCCAAAGTCTGAAGACACCGTAAGCGAGTTATTAAAGGGGGTTTACTTTCATCAGGTGTATCCTCATATCAGCTTCTCAACTATGAGGACAAATCGGACGTGGCCCTCAACGGCCGCCTTGGAAACCACCTCATCAACGACGTGGGCTTCAACGTAAGCGGCTCCGACTCGGTGGCCGTCAAAGCTTCCTTTGGCATTGTGACCAAACACGAGGTGGAAGTTCCTACATTGCTGAGGGAACTCAACTCCAGGTATTGCAATCAGATTCATTCACACCAGATCTGAAAATCATCATTTTTTTCCCGACATATGGTAAACTATGATCATAGGCCAGAAAAAACATATTTTTCTCAATTGAACTGAAGGTCAGACATGCAATTGATGTTTGACATACTTGTGACTGAAGGAATATGAGAAGTGGACTTCCGTGAATAAATGATTATGTTATTCTACACCAGGTGTCACCAACATTTTTGAGGGTGAGAGCAACTTCATGTGTACCGATTGTGTGAAGGGCTACCAAATTGATACACGTCTGAAATAACATATTTGTCCAAAATACCTTCAATAATATGAGGATGTGTTATTTTTAATACTTAATGATTTAAATTGTCAGACTTTGATCGTGTTTCGAAATGTCTCACAGTACTGCCAATGTTTGCATTTTTAAATCATAATTTCTACTAGCAAATCACAATGTCCAGGCACTGGCGGGCTACTCAAGTGGTCTTCACGGGCTACCTGGTGCCCGCGGGCACCATGTTGGTGACCACTGTTCTACACTGACGGAAATTGAGGACATTGGAGCAGGGAAGGCGCTACACTGGGGCTAAGGGATGCTATAGCCCTGTCAAAAATCGGTCTAGCGCCTGTTAAGCCCCTCCAGTATTTTCCAGGTTTAATGCATAACCACCAGCAAGACTTTATAGAAAACAATCACAGTACTGAAAATTAACTGCTTTAAAGGAAAGTGGATGTGGAACACTGCCTGGTCCGCCAATCTAGGGACAACGGATGGAGTGTCCTGTGTGTCGTCATGGAGAGCATACGCACCACTCGCCAGTGCTCTCTGACGGTCCACGCTGGCATGAGGGGGGCCACCATGAGGGTAAACACAAATCCTTCACTGTTCCCCAGGTATATATCTCGATAGATAGATAGATAGATAGATAGATAGATAGATAGATAGATAGATAGATAGATAGATAGATAGATAGATAGATAGATAGATAGATAGATAGATAGATAGATAGATAGATAGATAGATAGATAGATAGATAGATAGATAGATAGATAGATAGATAGATAGATAGATAGATAGATAGATAGATAGATAGATAGATAGATAGATAGATAGATAGATAGATAGATAGATAGATAGATAGATAGATAGATAGATAGATAGATAGATAGATAGATAGATAGATAGATAGATAGATAGATAGATAGATAGATAGATAGATAGATAGATAGATAGATAGATAGATAGATAGATAGATAGATAGATAGATAAGGATGTAAATGACCTTAAAATGGATCTTTCATGTTTGTCTGTTTTTTTGCTGCAGTTTCAGATAGACGATGGTAGGAACCCAAAAGGCCGAGATAAGGCCATTGTCATCCCGGCTCACACCACCATCGCCTTCAGCATCTGCGAGTTGTTTGTTCGACTCGATGGGCGACTCGGTAAGACGGTCACGCGCATCATTAACCAACACACAATCAAGCCTGTAAGTGCACTTCTCAAGTAAAAGTGTTTTGCTCTGGAATTAAGATGAAAGGCAGTGAGTCACCTCAAATATGAGAAGTGTGTTATGTTTGAAATGATGGGTTCCTAATTACAAGGTCACATGAAAAACTCATGTGTATTTCACTGAAGGCTCTTCTACACAGAGTATTTTGTGCTTGCAATTAGTCAAGCGCAAAGTGCGATTTGATGGTCTTTTCGTACATGAGTGTAATTCAAAATGGGCATTTGCGCCATTGTGGGAGTGAACACAACCAACTTGATTCCTTGTCAATCAAAGAAGCCCCTCTCATTCCTTTTAAATTGCGCATAGCTGAAATGACTCATTGGAGTCCATGCAGAAGATTGGCGTGTGCAAAGTATGTTTATACAGACTGCAAGAAGATTTCCACTTGGGGATCATATAAAGTTGGCTGCTGTAAAGTGTCCACTTGTAGACTGCCTTGCTGATTATGCGTCCGTTTGTGACAACTAACACACAGAATGGTTTATTTTAAATTTTTATTCTGGGACATTTTTTACTGAGCTTTTAGGAGTAAAATATTTTAATTGCATCGTTATCAAGAGATGTTTTTTTTGTTTCCTATGTTTGAGTACACTGTTAATTTTCAATATGCGCATATTGTTACAGTGGTAAAACACTGAATACAATTTCTGTCTCATTGTTAATGAACAATTGTTTGTAGGTGCTATTTGGCATAACATGTTTGACACCACTCCTTAGGAGATCAGGAAGTCTATTTAAGTATGTAACCAACTATATTAAGTTTACTACACTATTTGTTATTTTGCTCGATCAGATATCTGCGTTGCACCTGGATCTCAAGGTGGATTTGAACAGGAGCAAAGCAGGGAGCAGCTGGGGGGCTTCATCGGTCATTTCTCAATGGGCCGACTGCGCCGCTTCCTGTCAGGCATCATCTATGGGAACCCCTTCAGAGCAGGTGCCGTAGCGACTGATTCATTTTCCCACCATATCTTGACAAGATGCTTTTTGTGCATGCAGATGACAGAACAATGGAAGAGCTCACTCACTCTGAAACCTTCATGGACGACTCGCTGACTGACTACTACGAGAAAGCCGCCAGCATGACCGATATCTCCACCAGCTACCTGAGGGAAAGCTCCCACACACGCGTCAACCTCCTGAAACACAACATCCCCAAGGGGCCATGTGCACTGTGCGGCATGGGCAATCAAAGAAGAGAAACTGTCTATGGCTGTGTAGAATGCTCGTTTGGTGGGCAAAAATATGTACGGCTGCATGTTGTACCCTGCTTTGACCTCTGGCACAAAACTCTTAAGTGATGAAGTTTGTTTTTGTTTTCGGGATGAAATATTTCTGTTGTTCCACAAATAAGAGTAACTAATTACCACCGTACTGCCCTGAACATGACCTACTCTATTGCGATAAATCTATATACAAAAATAAGCTGCTTTGGCAAATACTAAAGAAATACGAGCATTGGGACTTCTCACTGTTGGCTCTCTTCAGAACAACGAGCAAGGCTTGGTACAACATCAAACATACCGAACTGCCTGTGATAATATATATTTTTTAACAATTAATATTTCTGTTTGACAAAGTGAACACATCTAACTACACACATACAGTATGAACTAAAAAAATGCACACACATGCAAGTGTGTGTGCATTTGTTCATTCCAAAATGATGTACATCCAGTTATACAAAATGTATCCATTTTTTATTTATATTGCACTTAATTGAACGGTTTTTTGTTTTTTCTTCTTTCTTCTTTCTACCCACATTCTTGCTGCTGGAGGCTGTAAATGTCCCCAGTGTGGGACAAATAAAGGATATCTTACCTTATCTTAAAAAAATCAAATAAATGTACCAAACTTTACGAACCTCACCGGTGTTTTGGTATATGTTAAAATCTTTGGACACGTACTTATAAAACATTGGATTTTTCTTCTAAATTTTCATTTTGACCGAGTGTCGGTCCTCCTTGCCGCCAGATGGCGCGTATGTACCCCTGTGACTCAACTACAGGCGGAAGTTCCAAGTGTCAACACAATGTAAACACGTGCGAGCGGCGCAAGATGAACAAGCATGTGTGTCATCGTGAGATCTTTTAATAATATTCCCCTGTACATTTGCACAGCATTAAATTGACCATACAGGACAGTCCATTCGAGGGATATCGAGCAAAATGAAGTTTGCATATAAGGTGAGTGACGATTCTTTGCTCGGTCGGTAGAAGTTGGACCAGAGCGTTCCTCAGAAGAATCGAAATGTTAATTATACTGTCTTGTTTGTTTTGATATATTAATCCGCTCACTACAAAACAATCTCACAAATCAACGCTGAAGTTCGGCTCACTAATTTACCAAATGCGTGTTAGCAAACCCATCCTCACCGTGTTGTTACGTTGCTGTTACCATTTTATTCGGCACCAGATGAAATCAAAAGTATTCGCACTTTTTCAATTGTTCAAGTAGAAGGACAGATACTTAAATGAATAAATATTCAAACTGAAAAAAATACTCCCAGTTAAATACCAGGACGGATACTTTTGTAAAAATTACGTTGATGGTACTGGTTCAGCTCCTGAGTAAAAGTGCAGACTCTGAAACTTACTTAAGTACCAACGATTTTTTTTCTTTTTGTAACAATTCTGTTATACACTTGTCAATACACAAAATAGCTAGTGGCGTTAATTTAATTTTTCTGACGAAAAAAGAAATCCTCTTTAGGTAAGGAATAGCAAGCTTCTCCAAATCTTAAGGGTCATTGGTCACCGGTTCACATTTCATGATGACACCGCTCTCCTAACGTTTTCCCCTCTATAAGATCTTAAGATCTCAATCAACCAAGAACTTAACTGTGGTTGATCATACCATGCTTTCATACACGTTGCATTGTTGTCTTCTGCAGCGGTATAAAAAGAAACACTTTTTTTTTCAAGAATAATTAGTCCCAAGAATATACTGATGTGTGTTTTAAAATGTTTTAGGTAAAAGTAAAATGTAGTCAGAAAAAGAAATACTTAAGTAATGTTAAGTTACTCCCCCACTACTGACAAACAGAATAGATTGCTTGCCGTGCATTGTTGAACATTTTGACTATGTTGAAAAAATTTAAAATTTAAAATTCTCTGTCATTAAGTTTTCAAATCTGCTCGGAGCTGTCTATCGTCAGGGGAATCTAAGTTTCTCTAAGGACGGCAACGCTGTAATCAGTCCAGTTGGAAATCGAATCTCCATCTTTGACCTCAAAAGGTAAGTGTTTTGTGTTGTACGCCATTTATAAAACATTGAAAAGGGAAGTAATATTTCTATTCTTCAGCAACACATCGGTGACATTACCAGTCTGCACTGCAAAGAACATTACATGCGTGGGAATCTCACCGAATGGGAACGTGGCAATCGTGGTTGATGAAGGTCAGACCACAGATTTTTCTTTTGTCTCATATTTTGCTGAAACATGTGATACTTAAAACACTAAAACAAATCCTGTATGTTTACACAGATGGTGCAGCATTGCTGGTCAGTCTCATCACACGCGCCATCCTTCATCATTTCCACTTTCATAAACCTGTCAATAGCATCCGCTTCTCACCTGATGGCAGGTAACTGTCTGATAAAGTGCGCAGTTACATTGACCAATTTAATGTGTAAGAACCAACCTGAGCTTTATTTTTTTGGTTTACAGAAAATTTGTCGTCACGAAGGAGAATGTTGCATTGATGTACCATGCTCCTGGCAAGCAGCGGGAATTCAATGCCTTTGTGTTAGACAAAAGTTACCACGGTCCCTATGATGAAACAACCTGCATCGACTGGACTGATGACTCCAAGTAAGTTAGTGCAACAAGACCGTTGACGTTAGTGAGCAGAGAGCTTGAGAACTCACTGGACCCAATTTGGCTGTTTTAAAAACAGTGGTGCCTTCAGATCCAAGTTTAATTTGGTTCTTAACAATGCTTGTGACGCAAGACATTTTTATCTCAAATAATCTTTCCCCACTGAAATGAATGGAAATGCCCCCGAAATATGTAATACATTTTCTAACTTGAAAAACGATGCTCAATAACAAAATATGGCCCGAGGGCCATTTACGACCTATCGTCCATATTTTAGAGGCCCGCGGCATATATTTAAAATAACAGTGTTAGAATATTATTATTCTTTCAATCATACAATTAGTACCTCATTAAATAAAATCAAAGCTCCTTCTTATTCGGGTGTGCGCGCCTTGGCCACGTGGGGGCTTCTCAATGCGGCAGTTTTTTCTTTGCAGTGTTTGAAGAATGTACGCCTGTGATTATTGTTACAGATCATATAAGATAAGAAAGGATATCTTATCTTATCTTATCTTATATGATCTGTCTGCATGCGTTGCATCACTATTGCGGTTCAGATGTCCATTGCTTAAAACTGTGATTCTCAACCAGTGTGTCACAGATACATGTGTCCTGAGAGTAACGCCGTGGGAAATTACCCAGTGGCAATTATTATGACCAAAAATTATTATTATTTTTTTTTAAAAAAGGTCAGTGTATCTATGAATCACATTTTTTCAACAGACAAAACAATCAAATGCTCATCCGCTAGTTGACAGAAGATACATAATTAAGCTGTATCCAAATTTTGTGCATTGTTTTGCTAAGTTTTCTTCTTGTGTGAAATATGTGCATTGGGGGGCAATAAAATTTAGGAAACACTGGCTTAAAGGCTAACAGCATTGCCACACACTGTAGATGTTAATTGTTGGCCTATAGGGTTTCCGATTGTATGTTACCAGTCAGGTAGCAGAGGCTACGTAGTTTCTTCTGGTACACAAAGTTTAATTATTCTTAACCTTCAGATGAGAGTAGCAATCAGCAGATTGAAGCCTTTTTTAAGCAATATTTACTTTTTATATCTGTCAAACTGCCACTTATTGTGAAGTAGAGTCACCTGCTGACTGTCTCCACCACTTTTACATGTGTTGCTGCAGCACACCCAATCTGTTCAAGTCAGTGAGCATGCAATGTAGCGCCTGCTCTTTTGCTTCTTACTAAATAAGGCCCACTCCGATTTGTATTTTTCGTCAGGTGTTTTGTAGTGGGCAGCAAGGACATGTCCACGTGGGTGTTTGGTGCAGAGCGTTGGATGAATCTGACCTACTACACGCTGGGTGGACACAAGGACATCATCGTGGGATGTTTCTTCGAGAAAGACAGTCTGGATGTGAGTCTTTTATTTCATTGTTTTCCCCACAATAAATCGAAAGCTAATGATAATATCCCACAATAATGTGTGCGTGGGTCTGCAGCTGTACACAGTGAGCCAGGACGGGGTTCTGTGCCTCTGGGAGAGTGACACAGAGCTGGACTCCCTCGTTTTGAAGAATAAACCAGACAAACCCAAGATGCAGAGAAAGGATGAGGAGGAGGAGGAGGAGGATGAAGAGAGAGTGGAGGAAGCCCAAGAGGGAGAGGTCATCAGAGGGAAAGCTCAAAAGTCCAAAAGTGATAAGAAAACTAAGAAAGTCCAATACAAGCAGATTAGCAAGTCAGTTAACTTCCACATATGTTCACATTTGTCGACCTCTCACATCGTCTGAGTCCCGCCACAGGATGGTGGGATGCGATGCCCTTTCTGAAATGTTCGCCCTCTACTCTTGTAGGCACTTCTTCAACAAGGAGCGCGACTTTACAAACCTGACAGCGGCTGCCTATCACAAGCCCACACACATCCTGGTCACAGGTTTTTCCTCTGGAATCTTCCACCTGCATGAACTTCCGGAGGTTAACCTCATCCACTCACTCAGGTTAGAGACAGTTGATGTTCAGTGAAAGCCTGCGAGGGGACGTTTTAATCCACAATGATCGTGTTTCGCCTTTTAGTATATCAGACCAGAAAATTGCTTCCGTGGCCCTAAACTGCTCTGGCGACTGGATTGCCTTTGGCTGCTCGGGTGAGAGAGGATTCATTTTATGGTGGTGTGTGACTTTTGGCTGTTGTTAAATGCAGTTGTTGTTCCAGGGATGGGTCAGCTTCTTGTGTGGGAGTGGCAGAGCGAATCGTACGTCTTCAAACAGCAGGGACACTTTAACAACTTGGCGTCGCTGGCTTACTCGCCAGACGGGCAGTACATCGCCACAGGAGGAGATGATGGCAAAGTGAGTACAAAAGCAAATACTGTAAGGTGGAAAGTTGACTTAAAAGTTTAATGTCTTCCATCACCAAGCTAATATGTCACTGTCCAAGTATATTGAATCAATTTTTCCCTCTGAAATGCCATGAATCATTCCACACAACCAAAAATTACCCCACCTTTTTTGTTATGTTTGTAATGAAGACATCTAGAATAATATATTAAAATGAGTATACAAACACATGTTAAAACTTAATAAAACGTGTCGTTTAGATAAGGGATGATGGATGGTTTTATAACATGTAATTACCGTAAGCAAAAATGTATATACACACACGCACACACAGATATACTATAATATTCAGGGGCGTGGCCTTGTACGTGGTCATCACACACTTAGTTCGGTGTGAATGTCTGGTCAATGCTCTTTGAGAGTGTTTTCATTTTGTGTTTGAATGTTTGACTGTTTATCCCAACGACTCAGAGTGCATTTTTGTACCACAGTTGCTTCATTTTGTTGTTGTTTTTTAATTTCACTGAGCAACGGCCCATCTGAATCCCACTCACAACAATTTTTTTAACGTGCAACACAAAGTACAAATGTCAACACATTCTTCACAAGATTTTACGGTACAATTGTTTCATTTGTACAGCAACAAGCTTTCATGGTGTTGAATGTTCTCCATTTTTCTAGGTCAAAATCTGGAACACCAACAGCTGCCTTTGCTTCGTCACCTTCACAGAGCACACCAGTAGCGTAACCAATGTCGCCTTCACCTCCAGTGGCTTTGTTGTGGTGAGCGCCTCTCTGGACGGGACTGTAAGAGCGTTTGACCTTCACAGGTAGTCATGCGTCAGACATGATAGATGAGAAATTAGGTCTGAACAGTTCATAGGACTTACATTCATTCTTCTGCTTCAGGTACCGAAACTTCAGAACATTCACGTCGCCTCGCCCCGCGCAGTTCTCTACGCTTGCAGTAGATACGAGTGGGGAGCTGGTGAGCGCAGGGGCTCAGGATTCCTTTGAGATTTTCCTGTGGTCCATGCAAACTGGAAGACTGCTGGAGGTACGCTCTTACTTTAAACCTTACATACTGTAATTTTTTAGGCACACACAAAATATCCTTGAAACAATGTTGATGTCAAATTATCCCCTGTAGATCATTTAACATGTAGAATGTAAATGATTGTATTTATGGGTTAAATTTGACCTGGAACAGCCTTAACGTAGCACCTGTCCAAAAATAATGACATATTTTCATTTGTCTGCATTTTGGCGCACTTAAGGAAAGATAAAAAAAATTCTGCGGTAAAAAAATGACGTATTAAATTGCTTAAATGTCAAAAGGTGTCAAATTTGAATGAGTGTAAATGCAAATGTTATCCCTACGCTTCCTGTGATTGGTCAGGTTTTAGGTGGCCACGAGGGTCCCGTTAGCTGCTTGTGTTTCAGTCCAGTTCAGTCAATCCTGGCCAGTTCCTCGTGGGATCGGACCATCCGATTGTGGGACATGAATGACAGCTGGCAAGTGAAGGAGACGCTTCACCTCACCACTGATGGTAAACAATTTGCATTCATGTTACTTAAAAGTCAGGCCTTGTTTGATTTGACTGCCCTTTCAGATTGTTTGTGGCCATTTTTGACACAGCATATTCTGAAATTTCCAAGATGCTGCAACATTTTTGCTTCTTTTACTGCATAGCGTTTTTAACTAATATCAATAATTATTAGCTTAAAATAGCAGTGTGAGAAGAAGCAACCATTCTTGTGTATTTTTTTTGGTTAGATATACATGGAATAAGCACATCAGTTGCCTTCTATATCAAATACATTCAGTAAAAAAAATGAATTGATTACAAAAGTCAAGTCAAGATAACCTTTTCTGGTGCCCACACTTTTCTTCCGAATAAGGTTCCACTTCAACTATTTATGTGGAATTTTGATATCCTTTGACAAATTAATGATATATTTTTTAAAAAGCTGAAGTTGGAGACAACAAATTAAGACAAAAATGCCCACCACTGGAAAGGTTTTATTACATTTGCATTAACACCGCTAAAATGGTTACAAAATAAGCAAGGTAGACACTGATGACTAGACAGAGGGACAAGAAGGTTAAATAAAAACTCTTCATTTGTTATTTGCTTCCTTATTATTTTGTTTGGCCACTTCAGCTTTGTCAGTGACTTACCGCCCTGATGGTCAAGAGCTGGCAGTGGCCACGCTGAATGGAGAAATCTCCTTCTGGAACCCCAACACAGCGACACAGGTCAGCTCAGTGGCAGGACGTCATGACCTGGAGATGGGCCGCAAAGAGTCTGATAAAGTCACCGCGAAGCAGTTGTCCAAGGCCAAGTGAATGACTAGACCTCCTCCCTTCTTCAAGTCACGCTCCCCCAGTGAATGCTAAAATGTCACTTGTGCCGCATTTAGGTGCTTCACATCACTGTGTTACTCTGCTGACGGGGATTCCATTCTAAGTGGTGGCCAATCCAAGTTTGTCTGCATCAACAACGTCAAGGAACAGATGCTCTTGAAGAAGTTTGAGATCTCGTGCAACTTGTCCTTTGACGCCATGGAGGTCTGGCTGCACATTTAGCAGCATGGAAGATTCGCTGAGGCTGAATTGACGGAGGTGCTCGTATCCTATCTTCAGGAGTTCCTGGACCGACGTAAGATGACGGAGTTTGGCAGCCTCGCTCTGGTGGACGAGGGAGCCGGAGACAAAGACGGGGTCAGCATTAGTCTCCCTGGAGTGAAGAGGGGTAAGATGTCGGCTTTGATTACCTCGCTTACCAAGACACATTAGGGCTTTTCACACGGCACACATTTGCTCCGGCGCTGCACCGTTGTATTTTGTTGCGATATATTTTGCACCGCAGCAAATTGTGTGGAGCGTTCACACGTACAAAGCCGCTGAGCGTGACAGCATCGGCACAGCGTCGGCGCAGCCCCACTTGTGTTCACACGGCAGTTTCTGCAGGGGAGCAAAACGACAGAAAACAAACGAGCTGTCGTGTTGGTTTTTTTTAAAACCTACTGTATATACACAACTCAAGCGACTACTGGACCGGCACGTCCTTCTCCTTCTCGGTCTCCGTGCCTTCTGCTCGAGAGTGACCGCCTAAGAAAACGTAAATCAACGATGACTTCAATGACACTCAGAAAAGCAAACACTAATGCGCCAAACAGAAAATCAAGAGAGGAAATCACAAAATAAATTCTATGGGGGTCGGGGGGTTGTAAACAAACAACAAAGGAACAAACAACTCAGAGACACTCAAGTCTCCTACAAAAGGAAAGATGTTACCAGCCAAGTCTTGTGTCGTTATTAAACAAACGCATGACGGAAGTCCGACAGAGCACGAAAGCAACGCATTCTCGCCATACGTACTCTTCACAAGCATTTGCTCTGGAGCAAATTTAACCCACTTGCGTTTACACGTGCAAATTTACATTGGTGCTGCTTCGCAAACGAGCATTTGCTCCGGAGCAAATTTTTAAACCATCTCCCTGAGGTGGATCAAATTTGGGTCCAGTGTAAGCCTTTTTCCGGGGCTACGCCGGAGCTAATTTGCACGTGTGAATGCTCTACTGGGGCAGCCCCGGCGTAGCACCGGACCAAATCTTGCCGTGTGAACAGCCCGATTGTTGACATCATCTTTGACAATGATGGTTGCATAATCTATCGTGGGTCTACCCCATCTCTCACCATTAACTAAAAGAGATAAAATGAAGCAGTTGAGAGCTCTGGTTTTATTGATGTGCACTAACATCTCCATGGACATCAGATCAAACATAGCATGTTTTTAAAAATAAAATACAATGCTATTTTGTTTTACAAGAACACAAAAGAAAGATATTGGTGTTTTTTGAGGGACTGGAATGAGTTGATGCCATTTCACTTCATTTCAAGGTTATTTGACCCTAGGGTTATTTGACCCTATGCTGATTTATTCAAAACCAGGTGGCGAGCTGCTAAGTGGCTCACGGTCGTAATCCCCAGAACTACCTGGAAGGAAAGAATCTACCACTATCTGGCATGATTGTTAGGCTTTGTGGTGGAACTCCTTCTTATTTGTGACATTCATGTGTATATATATACAATTTGAAAATTTTGTCTGCACCCCCAAGGTGATATGAGCTCCAGACACTTTAAGCCTGAGATCCGAGTCAGTTCGTTGCGCTTCTCTCCAACAGGTATGTGACAGAAGACATATAAATGAAATGTATTAAAAAAGATATATTGGGGGGGCGGGGGGGAATCTCGGCTTTGATGTGGTTTGTCTTGACTTCCCTTTTTAGGGTGCAGTTGGGCGGCCACAACCACCGAAGGCCTGCTCATCTACTCTCTCGACGGATCTTTGGTCTTTGACCCCTATGACCTTGATTTAGACGTAACACCGGCCAGCATACGCAAACAGTTGCGGCATAAGGAGTGGGCGGCTGCCATCGTTTTGGCATTCCGACTCAATGAAAAGGCTCTCAAACAGGAGGTGCTAGAGACGGTACCGCACGAGCAGAGTGAGTGAACTACTTTGAACTCTGTCTCGCCGTGCTTGCTATTGTCAAATCCACTTGTTTGCATTTGTTGGTGCCTTTTCTTTTTACACGCTACTGGCCACAAGATTGCACCAAACCATAGCAAACAAAGTAGTAATTGGTGTCAAGGAAGTGTGTTACAGTGATAAATCAAATAATTTATAAATCTATTTATTGTTGAGAGTAATGTAATAGTGTGTCATTTTTTTGTTAGTACTTTGGGATCAATATTTGTGGTATATTTACAGATGAAACTATAAATATAGGAATATAAAACAATTTCAAGTGGGCAGCTCCACAGCTGTACTGCGTGCAATGTAACGCGTTTTCTCTTCCAGTTCCAGTCGTTTGTGGGACGCTCCCTGACATTTATGTGGAGAAGTTGCTGGGCTTCGTGGCAGCATGTTTGGAGAAGTCAGGTCACTTACAGTTCTACATGACTTGGGCCCAGAGCCTGCTCATGTTGCATGGACAAAAGCTCAAGAACAGGTTTGCTCCCGCTCTCAATTCAGTTGAATGCAGAATGCAGTACAAGATCTCACAGTAGTGTTTGATGTGTAGATCAGCAGCCATACTGCCCACATTGCAAGCTTTGCAGAAGAGCATCCAGAGACACTGGGACAACCTGGCCAAACTGTAAGTCTCATCATTATGATAATCAACTTAATCATCATCATCATCCCCCTTTTGTTGTCATCATGTGTCAAACTCAAGGCCCCGGAACCAGATCGCTCGCCACATCAATTTCTTTCTGGCCCGCCAAAGCAAATTAAATGTTTCTCATTCGTGGTTCTTGCTAAATATATTTTTTTCAAATATATATTTTTCATTTAAGCAGAAACCTGTAACAAACTTTGCAATCGTCTTCAATTTTTCTACCTTAATATAAATTGAATTGGGGGCGGCCCGGTAGTCCAGTGGTTAGCAAGTCGGCTTCACAGTGCAGAGGTACCGGGTTCGATTCCAGCTCCGTCCTCCCTGTGTGGAGTCTTCATGTTCTCCCCGGGCCTGCGTGCGTTTTCTCCGGGTGCTCCGGTTTCCTCCCACATTCCAAAAACATGCATGGCAGGCCGATTGGACGCTCTAAATTGCCCCTAGGTGTGAGTGTGGGCGTGGGTGGTTGTTCGCCTCTGTGTGCCCTGCGATTGGCTGGCAACCGATTTAGGGTGTCCCACGCCTACTGCCCGAAGACGGGTGGGATAGGCTCCAGCACCCCCCGCGACCCGAGTGAGGATCAAGCGGTTCGGAAAATGGATGTATAAATTGAATTGAACAATAGAATGCATATGTAGTTGTCACTAAATTCCATTCATTACTTCGATTGGAAACTCAATACATTGTTCAAAATATTTATAATAAGTGTATAATAAGTGTCCACTGTGTATACAGAATACATTGAGGTGATTTAACATAAACACACACACACACACACACTCACAACAGCTCTCTTTGAGAAGCTGTGACTACACTGTGGCCTGCGATAGAAGTGACTGTGACACACCTGGTCTATAAAATTCCAAATGGATTTAAATCTGAAAACTAATTTTGATTTGTCCTTGATTTCATTCTTCAGCTGTGACTTCAACCTCTACAACATCCACTATGCTGTGGCCCTGTCCAAGCAGAGGGGCATGAAGAGGGCATTAGGGCAGGAGGAGGAGAATAGCCAGGATGATGATGATGATGATCAAGAACAGTCTGAGGAGATGAACGAGGCCAACTTGGAAGATGAAGAGATGATACTGTAGACTTTGCATCAATGCCACAATTGTAAAAGCTTTTGCTTTTCTTTTTTAAATAAATGTATCATATATAAAGATGAGTTGTGCATTTCTAAAAAGGTTGCATCCAATATTTTATCTGGCTAAAGTCCATCCATCCATTTTCTAATCTGCTTATCCTCACAAGGGTTGCGGGGCGTGCTGAAACCTATCCCAGCTGTCTTCGGGTAGTAGGCGGGGGACACCCTGAGCTGGTCGCCAGCCAATCGCAGGGCTGTGGCTAAAGTGTTAAAATTAAAAATAGATTTTCTGAATTCTAAAAATTTAAAAATGACAGTTGTGATATAACCAATTCTTCTTCTTCTCCTTTCGGTTTGTCCCTTTGTAGGGGTTGCCACAGCAAGTCATTCATTTCCATCTTTCCCTATTCTCTGCATCCTCTACTCTGACTCCAACTACCTGCATGTCTTTCCTCACGGCATCCGTGAATCTCCTCTTTGGCCTTCCTCTCTGTCTCCAACATTCTCCTACAAATGTATCCACTGTCCCTCCTCTGTAGCTGTCCAAACCATCTCAGTCTGGCCTCTTAACTTTTTCTCCAAACTTTCCTGTTTGAGTTGTCCCTCTGATGACCTCGTTTCTGATCCTGTCCATCCTCGTCACTCCTAAGGAGAATGTCCGCATCTTTAACTCAGCCACCTCTAACTCTGCCTCCTGTCTTTTGCCAATTGCTAGTGTCTCTAAACCGTATCATGGCTGGTCTCACAACGGTTCTCTAAACTTTTCCCTTCACCTTAGCTGACAGCCTTCTATCACAAATCACTCCTGACACTTTTCTCCAGCTGTTCCATCCTGCCTGCACTCTATTCTTCACTTCTCTTCCACAGTCTCCGCTTCTCTGCACTGTTGATCCTAGGTACTTATATTCCTGTGGTATAACTAATTAAAACAACAAATCTAAATATGGCCTAAATCTTTTGCACACTCGACCAAACCTTGATTTGAAAAATGAAATGTGACCAGCATTTTTTTCCCCATACGTCTCAGTGGTCGTTTCACGAGTTGGATTCGAACTACTATTCCCAGCAGCCAGTGCGGCGGCTGAGGCCGCTGGACGGAAAAGGCGGCGTTACATCAACATGAGGGAAAATAAGAACATGTCTGAGTCCCTGTCTCAAGCGGGAAAAGAAGTAGCGCTCAAGAAACATAAGCTCAGCAGTGATGAGAACAGTAACCCAGATTTGTCAGGGGACGAGAACGTAAGTGGTGAAATGTTGTTGTGATTCTTCATCGACATGAGGTTAAATCGTGTTAGCAGTGAGCCTAGTTAGCACATTAGTTAGCTAAAGTAGCCGAGCATCAACCTGTTAGCTTGACGCTTTGTTCAAGCAGTAAGTGGCGAGTTAATTGGGAGTAACTTAGTTTACGTGTTCACTCTTACCAACATGTATCAAAAACAGAACGAGTTACGTTTAGTTTCTGAAGGACTCACTCTCTGCTTCCGCTCTTCATCAAATGAACAGTGTTAGTAGCTGAAGCACTTAGCACAAGTTTATACTCTAGTCAGCTCTAAAAAAACGACGAACCATTCAAATTATTGAATATGTAGTTGACCGACGCATGTGAAACGTCATTAGTCGTTGTGAATTTGCGGTGCAATTTTAACCTAGGTAATACCCTCCAGCTTTAGTTGAGCTACTGTTTGTTGAAAGCTGATTTTGTTTAATTTGTGTCGTGTATTAGGATGATGCTGTCAGTGTTGAAAGTGGCACCAATGCTGAACGCCCTGACACGCCCACCAACACCTCCAACGCCCCAGGCAGGAAGAGTTGGGGCAAAGGCAAATGGAAGTCCAAAAAGTGCAGATACTCATTCAAGTGCGTCAACAGCTTGCGGGTGAGAGCGAACACACACATTCATTTGCTAATTCCCAAACCCTCATCTTTATGCTGTCATTCTAACCTGAAATGCAATGATTATTGCAGGAAGACCATGGCCAGCCTCTCTTCGGAGTCCAGTTCAACTGGCACAGTAAGGAGGGAGACCCGCTGGTGTTTGCCACAGTTGGGAGCAACAGGGTGACTGAGCTCTTCCCATTTGAAATGTCGATGGATTTACAGTACAGCGAACCCTTGTGTTTGCGAGGGACAGGACTTGAGTCCTGTCCCAAATCATGAAAAGTCACCAGGGATTAAAAATAGTATAATTCATTTATATAGCCTTTAGTAAGAAAAGGTCACAAAGGAATTCACAGCCTCACAGTCCACAAAAAATGACATTGCATCATCTAGATCACCTCCCCAAAGAAATACTCACAAGAAAACCCTTTTAAGGCTGGGAGAAAAAGGTATCGCAAATGGAAAAGGGACCCCTTTCCAGGATGACCAGATGTCAATTGGGCAACATTTAAATGATCTGCTGTACCGCAGCAGGTGGCACAGTGATGGAGGTACCTCAGCATGGGAGTCAATTTCATGAAATGAAGTAGGTAGACTCACATGGGGCAGTAGTTCTCCTGAGGACCAGTCCCACTCCTTACAGAAGGCACGTCCAGCTCTGGGCCTGGAGGGCCACTTTCGTGCCTGTTTTCCGGCTCTCCCGGCTGCAACACACCTGATTCAGATGATCAGCTCCTCAGCCAGCTCTGAAGCAGCATTAGAACGATTCTGATGATTTGAATCAGGTGTGTTGCTCCTTGGAGAGCTGGAAAACAGGCAGGACAGCGGCCCTTGAGGACTGACTTTGGACACCCCTTGCCTTACAGCAACAGTCTCATTTTGCTCATTGCCACACTGCCACCTTGAAGCAGGAAAGAAGCAGCAGTAAAGCACAACAGAATTTGATTAATCTAATACATTTCTTGTTTAGAACTGAGAATTGAAAAGGTAAAGTTTATCAACAAATAACAGGACAGGTTCCCCCAAAAAGTGTATTTGCTAATGCCAAACCATTAATATGCAGCGGTTTATTATACTTGCTTTATAGGTGATAACATATCGATAACATATCGATAACGTCTCTTCTCCAGCTCACTCTTTATGAATGTCACTCTCAAGGAGAAATCCGACTCTTGCAGTCTTATGTGGACGCTGATGTATCCTTGCTGGTCTCATCCTCACCACCATTGCAAGTTCATGTTGAGTGGCAGTGTTTGTAGACCTTTAACAGAGACCGTTTGACTTGTTCTGCACTTGAAGTGAACCAGATAATTTTCTTGACCAAAGTCATGCAAAGGCAGACGAAAACTTCTACACGTGTGCCTGGACCTATGACACCAACACCAGTCACCCTCTTTTGGCTGTTGCCGGCTCACGGGGAATCATCCGAATTATCAACCACATCACAATGCAGTGCATCAAGGTTTACTTTTTCCCCCCCTCTCCCTCTCAAATGTTTTAAAACACTCACATTGCATGTTCTTGGTTAAAACATTTATGTTCTCATACTCAGCACTATGTCGGTCATGGGAATGCCATTAATGAGCTGAAGTTTCATCCGAGGGACCCAAATCTTCTCCTGTCAGTCAGCAAAGGTACCTTTTCATCCCTACCACACAAAGTGTTGTATAAATGCAAAATTTAAATTGTGTGTCCCTGCAGATCATGCCCTTCGTCTGTGGAACATACAAACAGACACATTAGTGGCCATATTTGGTGGAGTGGAAGGTCATCGAGATGAAGTCCTAAGTGCTGTACGTTACATTAAGTCACACTCAGTAGAAATCATAAACTCATGTTTTTTTGTTTTTGATTTTATTGTAATAAAATCAAAAAAGATATTATTTTTATTGTAATTATCCTACTGCAGGACTTTGACCTCCTGGGTGAAAAAATAATGTCATGTGGGATGGACCACTCCCTTAAACTTTGGCGAATTAACTCAGAGAGAATGCAGAAGGCCATCCGTGGATCCTATGAATACAACGCCTCCAAGACCAACAGGTAACACCAGAGCAAAACAAACAACATATGATATTTTTTTCACCCTCTTGTTCTCTTTTTAGGCCTTTTGTGTCACAGAAAATTCACTTTCCCGACTTCTCTACACGAGACATCCACAGAAATTATGTGGATTGCGTGCGGTGGCTCGGCGACCTCATTCTTTCGAAGGTACAAGCCCTTGGCGATGTAAATGAGTCACGTCTGGCCCGCATCACGCTCACCTGCTTTCACATATACTCTTGCAGTCGTGCGAAAATGCCATTGTGTGCTGGAAACCAGGAAAAATGGAGGACGACATCGATCACATCAAGCCAAATGAATCAAATGTTACCATTCTTGGACGCTTTGATTACAGCCAGTGTGACATCTGGTACATGCGCTTCTCCATGGATTTCTGGCAGAAGGTGAATCACTGTTGTTTTCCGAATTTGAATGAGGATTCTGTTGTTATACTTTATAGAAACTTCCATTAATGACACCCTTCAAGAGAATAGTTTAGTATTAATCAATTCTTGCCTCAAATAACTGGACATCGTGCTGCTCCTTGGCATCGTGTGGACTTGGCACAGACCGATAGATGAAAGTGGCGATGATCACAACTCCTCAATAAGCCGCAGGAATATTAATCATTCTTCACAGAGGATAAAGATCGCATGAGTGTTGTTATATTCTGTCCATACGTGTTGCTTCACAGGTTGTGTTTAAAAATCAATTTCTCGAAGGGTTAGGACATCTCGACACTGATGCAGTTCATTAGCCTGTCTGTGGCATTTTGCATCATTTGTCACCATTAATCTGAGTAACTTTACAGAAGCCAAAGCTTTTTTTTAAGACCTGATGCTTCATATCGAATATGACGGTACACTTGAAGTGGCAATAAATAGCTTCAAGAATAACTGAACAGCAGCAAAGGTTAATCAAAGATGGATTCATTTGTCCCTAAATGCATATTTGACACTGACTTAAAACATGTCTTTACTTTTCTGTTGCAAATGAGGATTTTGACCTATAAAAGATTGCTTGTACAATATGGTGCTTCTGCCGTAGCGGACACACAAGAAACGGGTTGGTCGCTGGTGATGTTCTCATCGATGTCCTTGTGGTTAACAGATGTTGGCCTTAGGAAACCAGGTGGGCAAGCTCTACGTTTGGGACCTGGAAGTGGAGGATCCGCACAAAGCCAAGTGAGTGGATCCAATAAGTGACCCATTTAAAAAAAAACAACAAAAAAAACGCTTTCTTTTGTTTTGAGTATCAAATATGGTGTTTCTTCACCAGGTCCACCACACTCACCCTCCCCAAATGCACGTCGGCCATCCGTCAAACCAGCTTCAGCCGCGACAGCAGCATTTTGATTGCCGTCTGCGACGATGCCTCCATTTGGCGCTGGGACCGGCAACGCTGAACACTTGCCACCCAAGTGGACTGCTCCTTTTTATTATTTACTTTTCTGCAGTATTTTGTTTTTTTTATATACTATAAACGAAACATTTTCTTGCATTCCTCTGTGATGTTTTAAAGCTCCCCATTTTACTCATAACATGCTCAAAACAAATAGGGTTTGGTGCAGTCCGAGTGTTCAAATGTTTATTTGATCATTTCTTGTTGACTGGATCCCCATGATTGAATAATTTGAGGAATCAACCCTTATTCAAGTAAAAAAAACTTTCATTATGTAGTTATCATAATTATTGATAAGAATTATTTTCCTCTGTAGAGTTCTTGGATTTGAGTGTACTGTATTTGGTCTTGAATAAACCTATTTTTATACACACATCCTGGTGAATTTTCTAGAATGGCTTTGACGGTGATTGGAAAGACAAAGTAGTTGACAGATGTTGTCCTTAGGAAACAGTACGCCTAACTGCGGTCAGAGCAGCGGTAACGCCGCGTTACGCCGGCCAATTTCAAAATAAAAGCTAAATCATCACGCGAAGCTCGATTTTCTAATTTACGCGAATAATGGATATGAAACCCCCTGCTATTTATTATCTGATTTTTGTTGACTCTTTTTTTGACATGAACCAATTTTGACAAAGATGACACGAGCGCACACACGAAGAAGTCACCCTTGAGGATGTTGACTGCTGAACCAGATTGTCGCTCTTGTCGCAACTCTCCGCTTGCTGTCGCCGTCACGACAACGGACTTTTGCCCTCTCTTATTGACAGATAAAGGCACGACACCGGCGCGCTGTGCCAGAGCAAGTCCGACATGTTGGCCTCCAAGTCGCTCAAAAGTTTGGCCAGGGATGTGTCCGCCGAACAGATGTGCATGGTCGAGTGTGGCTGCGAAAAAGAGCGCACAAATTCCGTGCACAGTTCAGAGCCACAGGTGCAGGTAGGCCTCGTCTACATTTTCTTTGCTGCTCGTTCTCTTCTAAAATGATTTTCAAAGACTTGTTTTAGTGATTTGTTGCCATAATTGTGCACATCTCCGTTCTCTCAGTATTGTACAACAGAACAGAAAAAGAATACATTTTTGTGGGTCATCGTATATTGTTTGGGAGGCAACTAAATTTCGTGTTTACAAAAATATTACAATAGAACGTTCGCTGTAATGAATGTAAACCCTTCGTCACACTCAGGTTCAGAATTTAAAACATGTTAGAAAAGTGTTGGAAGAGCGGTACTGCGTAGCAGTAGCGTCGCCTCCGAACATTTACAAGATCAACAAACTGATAATATATTGCTACTATAATGACGGAGCGATAACTACACAACCTGTCTCTCTTGGATAGGGTGGAAGAAGCAATCACGTCTTCACAACACAAAAAAAGAATCAAACGGAAACGTTTCCGCATCATTATGTAGTTGGAGCTGACCCGACACATAGACATTGTCAAAAGTAAACTGCATTATTTGCAAAACAAAAAGATGAAAGTAATTGTAATGAACAAGCCTGTCATCAGGATTCCTTTTTGACGAAAGGCAACATATAGGTCTATTGCGAGGTGTTGAGCTGGCTTGGACCTTCTTCAAGCAAAACTGACACTGTGTATCTCACTTCCCAAGGTTTGTTATGAAACGTAGGGCCTTGACCCATCATTGTGAACTGCATTCTCAAGTGCGATGGCCTTCTTTGTTTCCAAAGAGTTTGGAGTTTCTTTGTCTTGTGTGAAACAAGAGGACTATTTTGTTTAAATGAATACAGTAATCTGTTGTGCTTCATCTGTCACTAGCATCAGATGTCCAATCAGAATCACTGTATGCTTCTCATCCATGTCTGTCATCACACATAGTGTAACAAAGTCTCTTGTTAGTCATACCTTTTATGTACGTAACTGTGTGTTTTACTGTAGACCAGAGGTGTCTAAACCCAGTCCTTGAGAGCCGCTGTCCTGCGTGTTTTCCAATACATCCGATTCAAATGATCAGGATCATAGCAGGCTTTTTCAGAGTTTGCTGATGAACTGATCATTTTAATCAAGTGTGTTGGAGAAGGGAGACCTATGCCATCACACTGGTCCCTCGAGGACCGAAGTTGTTCTTTCTTGCTGTAGACCATTGTTGTTTTGTTGGTGTCGTGAAATATTAGGGATGAACTATATAAATTTCAATATAATCATGATTTGATCATCGTAAAGGGTGTTATTCAACTGGTCATTAAGAGCGAAGCGGAAGGGAGGGGGGAGTGGAGGGGAGGGGACGGGTTGTTCAAAGCAGACGCAGACATTCACCAGCAGCACAAAACATAGACAGACAGCCAAAAACAAAACAAACCAAAACAAACAACCCAAAAAAGTACAACACAGCCAGCATCCTATAGCGGCTGGGACAAAGACCCATATCGGAGCAGGTTTGGGAAAAAAAATAAGCGAGGAATTTGGCATGTGTGGTGAGTGTATTCAATTTTCAATTCAATTCAATTGTATTTATAGAGCACTATGAAACAGCCATCGCTGCATACAAAGTGCTGTGAATGGAGCAATTTAACATACACAATAAACAGTAAAACAAATCGGTAACAAAGACGGTAGAAAGCACCGAACAGCAAAACCAAGAACACATCTAAGTCATGCTGAGTCGAATGCCAAAGAATACAAGTGAGTTTTGAGGAGGGATTTGAAGATTGGTATTGACTTGTTTACAGCTGTTAAACTATAAACCAAGATAGCATTTAGCTGCCAAAGCAATAACATAACCACGAGCTGCAATGATATTGTCCCAAATTGTCTTTATTTCATGAAAGTGTGTGTGTGTGTGTGTGTGTGTCTTTTATTTCCCTAACTTTATTTGGCCGGGGGTCTGTGCGTGCGCAGCTGCTGCTGTGATGCAAGTAGGGCTTGGAATGATTTGAAGTTCTTCTATTGTACTGAAAATTCTTAAACCAAACCGAGTACTGACAGCAAATATATTGTCTATTGTATATATATGCTGCTGGATCTGAATTTGCCTTGTTTGCTCCAGTCCGATATGTACTTTGGACAGTAAAAGAGTGAACACCAGTGTTTTGTCAGTCAACTGTAATGTACTGCAAACCAAAGAGGACAAAAGTGTAGGGGGATAGAATTTGAACCTCCATATATGGATTTAAGATATCCTTTATTTATTTGTCCCACACTGGGGAAATTTACAATTTAGTGCAAATGTGCATAGAGCTTATTTTTGTGAGTAAAAGCATTATCTTGCATATGTGGACTTGTGTGTTATGAAGCTCAACTGAATGCCAGAAAAATCAATATGTGATGTAAGCATTTTCTGACATGTGTTTGCTCACACTGTCCGACTACAGAACTGACTTCGAGGTCTTTTCGAGGTGCCACTGGCTGACTTTAAGCAGAGTCACATTAGAAATCATGTGAATCGCAGGTCATGTGGCTTTATCGGTCCCTTCTGGATTAAGTGGAGGCCCTCTGTTAGCACACACACTTTATTGGGGGGGGTTAAAGTACTGATTCAAACCAAAATAGTCATGTCATTACTTGAACCCAATTACAGCATACAGGGCAAAGGAGCCCCAAATTGTACTCAATGATACTGTTACTCTGTGATTGGCTGGCAACCAGTTCAAGGATGCAGCCCGCCTACGGCCCGAAGACAGCTGGGATAGGCTCCACCACGCCTGCGACCCTCATTAGGATAAGCTGTTCAGACAATGGATGGAAGGATGGATAGGTTACTTTAAAATAGTATGGCTCAAGTAAAAGTAAAAAAATGTCTTCCAAATGATTGAAGGAAGAGTAAATATTCAAAGATAAAAATATTCTATCGCATGTGTTTATTTTATTTTATTTTTTGCAAAATTTACTACTTAAATTAAACCATTCCTGGTTAGATAAACATATTGAAAGACAGGAAAAAGTGTTGAAATAAAAAATTTAAATAAATACATTATAATAAATAAATAAAAACAAAAGTTAAATATTTCCAGTTACATCACTTTTTAATTGTCACATTATTGTTATTATTATTATTTGAAATGGCATGAGCTGTCACCTAACCAAGGTGAAGGTATTTGCTTGTCTCAATGATCCAAGGAGCTAAGTTGTCTTGGGCTTTATGATCCTGGCAGGGTCACTTATGGCAACAAACATATAACAATAAGAAAAAAAAAAGCAAAATATTTGAATGTTAGATTCAAGCTCTGAGGTTTTTAAATACGTTTGAACTGCTTAGCATGAAGTGTGTAAGAACATTTACAGGACTGGTGTCACAAAAGATACACTGTACTTCAAATCCAAACCACAAATTTCCCATTGCAAATATTACCATGGAGTCGAATGCATTTTCCGAGCCTTCTCTGCCACGCCTGCAAGGACTCCTGGAAGAATTGCATGAAGTCTCTTCTGACAATACAATACAATACATCCTCGTTTTTATAGCGCTTTCACAACAGCTGCAGCTGTAACAAACTCACTGACTGAATGAAGCAAACTCCGCACAACCGCACTCTTATGTACACATGCTCGTTGATCGTTTGGCCCACATTAAATGGGAAGACTCGTTGTTTGTAGACTGAGTTCACTTCTCTTGGACTACCGTGCAGAAGGGTTGGATGAGTAAATGATGCATGTTTGTCATTTTTGCAGCGAGGCCTTGACAATTTGGCCTACGAGTATGGAAGCCAAAGCGAATTCTGTCCTCCACTCCAAACCTCCACAGAAACCTTTAAACTCCTGGGTCTGGCCTCGGAGCACCCGCTCCATACCGTCATCGAGAGCAGGATCTCCAGGCTGACTGGAGTACTGGCCGTCACCACATCTTCCCCAAGCCAGCTGACCAAGGTGGACTACTCGAGCTCTCTGATCACAGCCGCCGAGATCGCTCAGGAACTGCTTAGGATGGGCTTCCATGTGGAGTCAGGGGTGTGGATCGGCGTGGATGGGATGCATTGCCAGTCCTGTGTGCAGTCCATCGAGCGGCGTGTCGGCACCCTGCGGGGGGTTTCACACGTTCGGGTTTCACTCGAAGAGGGCGCAGCGTTGGTTGTGTTTCAACCGCTTCACATCACGCGGCAGGAGCTGAGAGAAAAGATTGAGGAGATGGGGTTTGGAGCTACTTTACTGGCTGATGATCCATCTGCAGCTATCAGCCACTGGCAGGGGGATGTAACCCAAAATGTGACCGTCTGGATAGGAGGAATGACCTGCAACTCGTGTGTGCAGTCCATAGATGAGAAGATCTCTCATGTGATGGGGGTCCATTCCATAGAAGTGTCACTAAAAGATAAAAAGGGAAAAATTACCTTTGACCCAGGCCTCACGGGACCGGAGCAGCTTAGGCTAGCTATTGAAGAAATGGGCTTTGGCGCATCACTCCAAGGTAGGTACAGTGCACACGAATAATGTTAGACTTTAACTCAGAAATGTCAAACATAACACATGGGCCCAAACTGGCCTTCAGGAGGAAGTTGAAAGCACAAAAAAATACTGGTGGGACCGTGCAGTTGATAAAACGAAGCAAATTGCATGTACTGTATCGCATTCGGAGGTTCTATTTATTGTTTTTTTCCGTAAAATAATAGTTCCTTAAATATGAAGATTTTCCTCATGTACTTGTATTGCCTTGCATCTGAATGAAGCATCTTATGTTTATATATCCTAATTATGCTCCAATTTGACTGGTTCAGCCCACTTGACATAAAATTAGAACGTGGTCCCTGAATTACAATGAGTTTAACAGCTCTGCATTAATCTGGTATAAAACCTTTGTCCCAATTTCAAGTTCCTAACCTTCCTTATATACTTGGAATGGAACGAAAATGTATTGTCAAAGCAATCAAGAGTTCAAAATAACAGCTGTTTGGTGCCGACCAGAGATGAGAAATTCAGAGAGTAAAAACCCTGCTCCAATTTTGCTTTGGCCACACGTGCTTCTACTCATCTGGCATGATGACACCTTAAGCTAATACCAAACTGTGCCAGGATTTTTACTTTCTGGACCTGAATTTCCCATCACCGGTGCCTACATATTAGTGGTACTACGCAGCTTTGACACGAAAGTAATGACGCCCCTGATAATCAAACATTATGTCGCCATAGTAAAACCCAACGCACAGCGTTTTATTGTGATACTATATTTTGAAAAGATAAGGCAAGACAGAATGCATTGAATGTCAGGGCCACTCACCTTGCGTTAGCCTCGCACCGGCTACCATAGAAACCGAGCAGCCATGCACCCTCTCCACTGCAACATGAAGGGCTCTTCTGGACGTCTTTCTTTGAGGATTAACGTCATCAGCAGCTTGCCAAATAGGGGAATTGACTATGGCGAGGCCAAGCACAGGTTTGTATATTGCCACAGACATGAAGTTGAATCTAACATTCATAAGTAAAATAAAAGATGAATGACTGTGAACTTGTAAATGTGAAAATAAACAACTACATTCACTCCCAAAGACATACTTATGTCTTTTTACACTCCACACATTCAACCTCAGATACTTTTTTTTAAAACATTTTTCCAAGACTTAGGTTTAAAAAAAAAAAAGGGGGGGGGTCTAGAATTGGCTGGTACTAAATGAGTGAAGCTTTTATTCATGGCCGTCTTTCTGCTCATCAGAACCAGTCCAGACTCGAGAAGCGACCGTTGGCCATGAACTCTCTGACCTGT
Organism: Hippocampus zosterae; assembly: GCF_025434085.1. Taxonomy (NCBI): domain Eukaryota; kingdom Metazoa; phylum Chordata; class Actinopteri; order Syngnathiformes; family Syngnathidae; genus Hippocampus; species Hippocampus zosterae. The sequence goes on from NC_067452.1 coordinate 25,665,571, forward strand.
TGGACTGGCCTTGTGAAACAGAATTTAGCAACGGCACTGGATGCCAATCCACGTCTGCAAAGCAGCGGACCGGCACAAAAGAGAAAAAATGCTTCGTCAGCGTGAAGGGAATGACCTGCGCCTCGTGTGTGGCCAACATTGAGAGGAACCTGCTTAAACATCAGGGTGGGTTGTGCAGTGGCCGGCAAATAGAAACAAAAATGGAAAAAATTTCAGCCTAACGAGTCTCAAGGAAATGTTGCCTTGGAAAACACGATTACATCAACGCACCCATTTATGACCACACTAGTAACACGACAGCTTTTTATTTATATTACTTCATTGACTTTCGTCTGAAGTGAATGAATAGAGCAGATTTGGGAGTGCAGTGTGGTTTTGTGGAATAAATGCATATGTATGATCTTGACATGGTTTTCATATTGATTGCACTAATCCGGAAATGACAACGTCTACAGATAATGGGGAGAATCGATACGCTATGTTGTGGAAAGGAGTGGGCGTGAGGTAGTGGGGCTCTGTAATAGAGTGTGGTGGTGACAAGGGAGGCAAATGTCACCTTGATTTTTTTTCTTCAAAATACTAGTCATGTGATATTGAAGGAAGATTTCTGTTAGATGGAAAAATAAAAATGCCGACCGCACAGAAAATGCACGAAAAGGTCAGAGACCAAGATTAAAAAGTCTTTCTTGAGCCCTGTAGAACCTCTTCACAATGTATGACTGTCATTTAAAAAGCGATTGGTTGTTAGACAGCAGTCACTAAATACAATTCAAAATGTGGCGTCTGCGGTTAGACGCTTGCATCCTCTCTTCTTCAGGTACTTCCGGAGCTGTGATGTCACAGAAGCCAAACAATGAAGTGGCTAATGTTATTTCATGTTGTTATTTTCATTTTCAACAACCATTAGGTGGCACTGTATGGGGTAACGCGTTAGTTGGTCATATTATTGTAATGGACTGTCGTTCAAACCTCACGGTTTATACTTTCACTAGCACAGGTACTAAGTCTGACCTTTGACTTCCAGGGATCATCTCTGTTTTGGTGTCACTGATGGCCGGAAAAGCGGAGGTGAAATATGACCCTGATGTCATTGACGCTCCTGCTGTGGCTCATCTTATAGAGGACTTGGGTTTTGGGGCCAAGACTATCGAGGACAACACAGTCACTCACGGGAAACTTGATCTCTGTGTGAGTTGATTTAAAACACCAACAACTAGAAGAATGTGTTAAATAATATCACTCTCATTTGGATCAGAACTACAGTATACTCAATGTCTAAATGTGATCATTAACATTCATCCAAGAAAATTTTTAAAAAATGCCGTAATGTAAAGATGAAAGAGAAATCAAATATTGGACTAACGTCTTCAATTTGAACCAGGATTTGACAACAAATAGTTTAGGGGGAAAAAAAAAAAAAACTTTCATGGGGAAAAAACATTTGAAGAAAGTGTCCTCAAAGTTGCTTGAAAAGAGAATTTTGGGCGGTTGGATGGTGCTGGGGTGAATAATTTTTAGTTGAAAGAATCTTTTGGAAAAAAAACAACAGCTTTTGAAAAGATCAACTTCAATAGCATATCCCTGCTGATGTGTCCTTAAGACTAACAATATGCATGCATGGCAAGAAGCAACCTGTTGTGGGAATGAAAAAGATTTTTGGTCACGGTAAAATTGATTTTGATTTTTTTTTTTGTTTCTGAAAATGTTTTTAAATACATTAAAACTATTTAATTCTGAAGAATTAACTTTGCTTCACTTCGCCGACAGATAATGGGAATGACGTGTGCGTCCTGTACCCACAATATTGAGTCTAAACTCAGCGTAACCAAAGGGATCGTTGGTGCCTCGGTTGACTTGGCAACCAAAACAGCAAACATCCAGTTTGACCCAGATGTGCTGGGAGCTCGAGATATAATCAACATAATTCAGGTGAACCACGAGGCACTCCGTCTCAGACATTTTGTTGACAATATCTTAAGGTTGGTTTCTCCCTTCAGAACCTTGGCTTTGAGGCCACTCTGAAGAAGGCAGGCTACAAAAGCAACTTTGACCACACAGAAGAGATTCAACAGCAAGTATCGAATTACCACGCCCCGGTAAATTTATCGCGAGCATTCAAATGCCAAAGTAATGTGTGCGTGAATGTTTGCTTCAACAGATGGAAGACCTCTTTCCTGCTTAGCCTGGTGTTCGGCCTGCCTGTCATGGGCCTCATGATCTACATGATGGTGATGGACAGCCAGCACCAGCAGCATGGAGGCGCCATGGCAGAGGAGCAAAACCTGCTGCCTGGCCTCTCCATCCTAAATCTGACCTTCTTCCTCCTGTGTACACCTGTCCAGGTATAATGCTTTCCACAGAGGTCCACAATTCAGTAATTCTCAAACCACCAATGGTATGAAGGCTTCCTCTAGTGCAGGGGTCATCAGCCTTTCATTTGAAACTAAGGACTACTTCCTCTCTAGGCCTACTGACTAATTTGAAGGGCTATCGGTTTGATACACACTTTTGAAATAACTAATTTGCCCAAATTACCTTGATATGTTATTATTCATAAATGGTATTTTGGAGGTCAACACCTTTTTCAAACCAACATCATTTTCTGGCTCTCGTTTCGCACCAGGTCTTGGGAGGCCGATACTTCTACATCCAGGCGTATCGCTCTTTGAAACACGGCACAGCCAACATGGACGTCCTTATTGTGCTGGCCACCTCGATCGCTTACGTCTACTCTTGCGTGGTGCTGGTCGTGGCCATGGCAGAAGGAGCCAGACAGAGCCCAGTCACGTTTTTTGACACGCCACCGATGCTTTTTGTATTCATTGCACTGGGCCGATGGCTGGAGCATCTTGCCAAGGTACGAAATGGACACACAGACACCTTGTCAACAGACAGTAGAACACTTGATTTCCTTTCAGCCAATCTGCTTGTAATGCAAAGGTCATTTATAAACAGAATACACAAACCTATGTTATACTAATAAATCATTATTGCAAACATTTTTTGAAAGTTTTTTTTTAATCACTAAAAGTTAAAAAGGGTGTCTATTTTGTGTTCATTATTAACTGTTCTTTTATCGATGTACATCTTGATAACACACTTGTTGTTTCTTCAAAATAAGAGCAAAACTTCAGCAGCCTTGGTCAAATTAATGTCACTGCAAGCCACCGATGCCACTGTGGTCACCATGGGACCTGACCACTCCATTCTCAGGTGCAACAATCAATTACTTCAAGTTTGCATCGAACAAAATCAAACTGAGCTTGAATATGTTATTTGGCTTTGCTCTGCCTCAGTGAGGAGCAGGTGCCGGTGGAGCTGGTACAACGCGGCGATGTCGTCAAGGTGACTCCAGGAGGGAAGTTCCCTGTAGATGGGAAGGTGATTGAAGGAAGCTCGATGGCAGATGAGTCTTTAATCACGGGTAATTCATTGTTTAATATAAATAAATAAATTAAAAATATATATATAATTTTTTTTAATATAATCGGTGTAAAACCGGGAGGCATGTTTACCTCACATTCAAGAGATCCAGGCGTCAATCTCCATTGGATTATCTCTGTGTGGCATTTAGCCTGCATGGATCCCTTCTGTTTCATCCCACATGCTTAAAAGTGAGGACAAGTGGTATAAAAAAAGGATGGATGGACTTAGTAAGATTTTTTTAAAGTCACAGGATAAAAATGATACTAGCCCAGGATAAGATTGAAACAGCCCTATCAGCCTGTCTACTTCCAATTTACTGAGAGTTCATTTCATTTTTTCCTTCACACTTCCATTAGGTGAGCCAATGCCTGTTAGTAAGAGGGTGGGCAGCCCGGTGATCGCCGGCTCCATCAACGCTCATGGCGCTCTTCTTGTGGAGGCCACCCATGTCGGTGAAGACACAACGCTGTCACAAATTGTCAAACTGGTGGAGGAAGCACAAACATCCAAGGTTAGTCAATATGCATTTGTGAGTATTTCATATGAGCGCGCGATGGCAAATTTTCCAAGCCGCGAACCAAATTAAAGAACTGAGGAAACCAGTGCAGTTATTTTTTCCATTTATTCTTCCAAGAAAATTCATCCATTTCAAGGTCATCTTTATTGTCAAATATGCTTTATGTATGACATGCAGCATAGATGAAATGTCTTCCTCTCAATCCTCAGTGCAAACATGCTGTGCATTAAACACACACAGCTAAGACAAGATAGCAGCTACGCTGTATAAAAAGACATCATATGTCATCTGAACAGTATAAACAGTATCGACAATGTAAACAACATAAACAATGGCACACTTGTGGCTATTGTGGGTAAAGTGAGGTAGTGCATTGTGCAATACACAGATGTCGGATTATGAGGGGAGGGTCATAGTCTGTGACAGGAGGCAGGGGTCGGGCAGAGCAGGGAGGGAGTTGAGTCTCCTGACCGCCTGGTGGAAGAAACTGTTTTTGAGCCCGCTGGTTCCGACACGGAGACTCCGGAATCCATTTTATAATATTAGTCAGTCTGGCGAGTGACTGATACGGAGAGACTGACAAATCCTGTTCTTGCCGTAAAGGAAGTAATAGTAACTACTTGCACAGCATCTAATGGCCTGCAACCAGCACTAGCCTAATTCTCTCAGACAGTCTCTGAAATTGTGCACTGTTACTGCATATACAGACAGACCTAATGAACACAATTTGCAATGAAACTCCCGTGACTACCTCGTACTTAAGCCGCCTGAGTAAAATGTGTGTAGCTCCCGATGCCGCTCACTCAGTGCCCACTGTTGGGTTCTCGCAGGCTCCCATCCAGCAGTTTGCCGACCGACTCAGCGGATATTTTGTCCCCTTTATCATCCTGGTCTCTCTGCTAACTCTGGTGGCGTGGCTTGCCGTAGGCTTTGTCAATTTTGACATTGTAAGGGAGAACTTCTCGGTAGGTGTGCCTGCCCTCGTATTCATTGTTTTAGTTTTGTAAAGGAGTCAACTCAGTACTTTCATATCTTTTTTTTTTCACACAAATGTATGTACTTCAATGTACTAGGTACAGTGTTTGTGTACTTTTGTCACCTCTATTCACGTGCAGTCAAAATAGTAGCGTCATGCTATATTCTTTACAGGGTTATAACACCAACATATCCAAGGCAGAAGTCATCATTCGGTTTGCCTTCCAGGCGTCCATCACTGTTCTCGCTATTGCATGCCCCTGTTCCCTGGGGCTGGCGACCCCGACAGCAGTAATGGTGGGCACTGGGGTGGGAGCGCAGAGCGGGATCCTCATCAAAGGAGGCGAGCCCCTGGAGATGGCCCACAAGGCAAACCACATCCGTCCTCAACTGCACTCAATTCATGTGTCACCAAAGGATGAGGATGCCCATCTGCCTCTCACTCTCTCTTCAGACCAATGTGGTGATGTTCGATAAGACCGGCACCATCACTCACGGCGTGCCGCAGGTGACGCGTGTGTTGGTGCTATGGGAGATGGCCCGCATGCCTCTGAGAAAGATCATAGCAATCGTGGGAACAGCAGAGGCCAGCAGTGAGCACCCACTTGGCGTTGCAGTTGCCACGCATTGCAAAGAGGTGAGTTGTTGCATTCTGTCTCAGCTTTCTCAAGTCAAGTGAAGTCAATTGTATTAATGCAGGCAACAGCACATCTAACAATGGCTATACCCGTGGTGTTGTCTTAACCTTGGGCATTCCACGGCAGTCTAAGCCAAACGGCATCACAACTAAGATATGAGCCAGAACTGGCTTAACTCATCCCTGACTATAAACGTAATCAATCCTATGTTAGGTTTAGTCTGTAATCTGTGTCAGAAAATTCGCCAAAGGCTCCACCTGCCATTCCACTTAAAGATTTGATGGTCATTGTTCTTATACTTAGGAGCTTGGTGCGGATGTGCTTGGTTACTGCCAAGACTTTCAAGCAGTGCCTGGCTGCGGGATCAGCTGCCGCGTCTCCAATGTGGATCACCTGCTTCCACAGCAGAGTGAAGAGCAGTTCTTGTTGACCGGGGCATCTGCAAAAAAAAGCGATTTCGTTGAGGCAGCCGAGACACCGAATGCAGGTGTGTTACCTTTCCGGCCCGGTGACCTGACAACAGTTGATTTTTCTCTTGGTGTTGTCGTTTTAATACTTCATAACTTCATGTTTGCTGACTTTGAATCTAGTCCATTTTTTGACCTCGGATCCAGGTGAGGTTTTATGTTACTCTGTCCTAATCGGGAACAGAGATTGGATGAATAGGAATGGCCATCATGTAGGAGCCGACGTGGATGCCGCCATGTCGAGTCATGAGGCAAAGGGGCAAACGTCTATTCTGGTGGCTATAGATGGTGAGCAAAGGAAGAAGACTGTTGTTGTTATGACGGCTTGCTGCACTCTATCATAAGGTGCTTTATGCAGGCGTACTGTGTGCCATGATCGCCATTGCGGACACAGTAAAGGCAGAGTCGGCCTTGGCGGTGCACACACTCAAAAGCATGGGGATCCAGGTGGTCCTGCTAACGGGGGACAACAGACGCACAGCTAAAGCCATAGCTGCACAGGTGACTGTACTAAGAGGAGTATGTAAAGTAGTGAGCGTTCAACCCCCCACATCCGTACACGTATACCTGTGTTTGTCGGCCACAGGTAGGGATCAGGAAGGTTTTTGCGGAGGTGCTGCCCTCACACAAGGTGGCCAAAGTGCAAGAGCTCCAGGAACAAGGCTTGCGAGTGGCCATGGTGGGGGACGGCGTCAACGATTCGCCCGCCCTTGCACGTGCCGATGTCGGCATCGCCATCGGTACGGGCACTGATGTGGCCATCGAAGCAGCGGATATCGTTCTCATTAGAGTGGGTGGCGTCCAATGCGCGCTGTTTACTTGCAACGATGTCGCTTACTCGCATGGGCCGACTGTTTGTTTTCGACAGAATGACCTCCTGGATGTCGTGGCCAGTATTGAGCTGTCCAAGAGGACCGTGCGGAGGATACGGATAAACTTTTTCTTTGCTGTTATCTACAACCTTGTCGGAATACCGATTGCTGCAGGTGAGCACTTGTAAGCTACGACATTAAACGCACATCATTCTTGAGTGGTTCCTTGGTAACGAGAGCTCAGGCTCTTAATACACTGTTTGGGTTAATGCCAGTGGCTGTTTTTTTTTGTTTAGTTTTTTTTGCCACCCCCCCTGCACACACACACACAAAATCACATCATAGTCCAACAAATGAAAAATCAAATTTGACCAAAATGGTAAATGGAGTGCACTTAAACTGCCTTTTACAACGCTGCACATCCATCCATCCATCTATTTTCCAATCCACTTATCCTCACAAGGGTCGCGGGGAGGTGCTGGAACTTCTCCCAGCCGTCTTCGAGCAGTAGGCGGGGTACACCCTGAACTGGTTGCCAGCCAATTGCAGCGCAGAAACACAGAGGAACAACCATATACGGTCACAACCACACCTAAGGGCAATTTAGATTGTTCCATCAACATACCATGCATGTTTTTGGAATGTGGGTGGAAAGTGGAGTACCTGGAGAAAACCCACGCAGGCCCGGGGAGAACATGCAAACTCATTGCACATTCACAATTTTGAAGACTGCCAATTTCAAAAGGGTGTCGAGTCGTGACGTTGGGTGCGGGAGGCTTGGAGAGCAGGAACAAGAGATATGATGTTTTTAAGCCTAAAATTAAACTGCTAAAAGGTCATGTTTTCATGATCATTCCCATTTGAATGTGTTCTGCCAAACACAAAGCCTGCATTATTTGTTGTGTTATTACGGTACTGTATGTTTAAACAGTAGAAATCTGTCTAGTGCTGTTATTCCTATTGAAAAAAAGTTGAATGTGGAAAATTGATTTGAAATGCAAACAATTTTAGTGAAGCTTATGATCGTGGAATGAATCGAACTGCTAAGTCAAGGTAGCATTGTACACTGTATATGGGCCCTGGAAGCTTTGATGATTCAGCCCTCTCGTCTGCCCACTTCAGGCATGTTCATGCCTGCCGGCCTGGTGCTCCAACCTTGGATGGGCTCAGCTGCAATGGCCACCTCGTCCCTTTCTGTGGTGCTGTCGTCTTTGCTGCTCAGATTGTGAGTTCTGATTCGCGAGTACACTGTCTGTGCGAGTGTTATTTCCTGTGTGGAATTTGCATGCTCTCCCATGCTTGCATGTTTTTCTCCAGGTACTACGGCTTCCTCACACGGTCCAAAAACATCCACTTTAGAGTCCTCAATAAAACTAAAATTTGTGTTTTGTTTGTTGAATGGCTGTTTGTCAATATGTGCTTTGTCATGGATTGGCTAATAGTCCAGTATTAGGTGTAGCGCGTCTTTTGTCCAAAGTCTGCTGGGATTGGCTTCAGCTCACCAGCGTCCCCCGTGCGGGTAAATGATACAGAAAATTGATGAATAGATGTCAGAGTTTTTCTCGGACAAAGTTAAAGAAATGACTCGGCCCACAGGGGAAATTGTCTTCAATATCGACGGGAGGTATCTCCGAGGGCGAACGACGGTAGTCGCCTCGATGATCACACTCAGAGCTCCCTCTCCGCCAATTCGAACTTTTATTTGTAACAGGAAAAGAAAAACCCTGCCCCCGATATTTGCATACAGCGCCCCCGGTCCGGCCCCTCGATAGTGATTGGTTACCTTGGATTAAGCTTCGAACCACCGGTACGTTGACGCCTTTCTGTCTGGTCGACACTGAATCAACGTGTTGCAGACTTAGCGGGCGACAAATGTCGCCTGAGCGTGACGAGTGTTCTCAAATCGTCTTTTGTTGTTCAATAACGCTTTGTTCCCGAATCGTACATTCCCCCTATTTGACCGAGTCTAGCCTTCTCCCCTGTTCACCCCTTTGCATTGACGTGATAATTGTGGATCTCAAAAGCCCTCCGCCCAGACAGCCGGCGCCTTTGCGCCCATGCATTTGGGAGCCGGATACGCACCCAAACGTTGAGACGTGCCCAAATTAAATGAAACTTTAAACATGATACAATTTTGCTCAGAGATTGCTCTATCAATAGATAATCCAGATGGTGCATTGAGTAGCAATTTATAGTTAATTCCACATTCCACCAACCAGCACAACAAGTACAGGTTTGATTAGATAAACTTTTACAACATCTGCAAAAGCAGGAACAATTTTCTTATTTACCAATACTGTTAAGGCAGCTGTGGCATAAGCCTTACATGGTGGTGGTCTAACTAACTGATTAAGCACTGTTTGTGTGTATGTAAACGCTTCATCGGCATCCATTAAGATGCACGTCTCTTTCCGGCAGGTACAAAAAAACGTCGGTGGAGGTGTATGAAGTACGAGCAAGAGGCCTGATGCGGAGCATCCGGTCCTCACAGATCAGCACGTTCCCGAGACTAGAAGGCCAGCGGCGCAGTCCAGCACCTTCCACTGGACCCTGGGAACAGCACAACACCAATGGATCACTTGTTTTATAAGACTTTATATATTTATGTCAATAAATCTTTTCCAAGTAATGTTGTGTGCTGTGATGGATCAAACATAAAGCGACGCACCAATCCAAAATGTGTATTATCCAAAATTGTACTGGTATTTCAATTTTAACTTTTTAGTTTTCCAACCTGAAAAAATAGCTACCGGTAATCACATCCGCAAAGGTTGAATCGAGGTAACCGGACTGCTCTTGTTTGTTGAAGACGTTTCACTTGAATACAAAAGTCTTCTTTGGTTCTAATAAGCGGTTTTGTCACAAGGTACCATTTGCTAAGCAGAATGTTTTTTCACTAACTACGCCAACAATAACCCTTTTTTTTTGCTGTCTTATTTAATTGGCTTAAAGCTGAAACATTTTCAAGCCCAGTTGGATTGATTTTAAGATTTGCGGATGACCGTGACCTGGACGACAGACAATCCACACAGACAGTAGAGCACATCAATTTTGCTCCATTTTAGTGTTTCAAGTGTTACGCTTGTTAGATTTCTGACTTTTCAGAGAATCCCAGCGCTCAAGATTTGTGCCTGAAATTTCATTCATGGAACTATTACTTTTGAATCTAAACACATCCTTAAACATAGGAAGGCTTTCAGTACCCTGGAGAGTTTTCTTGGCTATGACATGTAATTGAAGATTCAAGAATCAATCCAAATGGAATCATCTGTTGCAGCCTTACCCAATCACTCCAACCCCATAACAACAAAAGGGCCTCCAAACAGAAACAGTCTGGTGACCAACACGCGGCACAAAGACGTTCAGTATCCCATCTGCAATGTCCTCTGATCGACACTCACGCGTTGCTATCGTGTTGATTTTGTTTTGTTACGAGCAGACACATTTGTCAATCCCACGCTCTGATGTGCCTTTGACTGAGGAGCTGACAAGGTCTTTTTAGCATAAAAATATCAAGGCCAAAGACATGGATGAGTCAGGTTGAAATCAAATACCAGTGATTAAAAATATGTTGACCAAAAGACATGTGAGGGCATACTGTCCAAAAGTCAGTTTCCCTAGATATTAGACAAGAGGAAGTACTTTCGCAGCCTCAAGGGATTTAAACCTCTCATTCTTTCGAGGAAGACTTGATGTGATGCAGGTGCTTGAACTAGTGCCTCATAGATTTGTTGAAATGAGCTCTTTGTTGCTGTGTGTTGGCTAATTTTAAAAACTGCATCAGCTTCTGATGAATGACCTTCCCAGCCAGTGTGCCGAGCACGTTTGCTACCCATCTGCTTTGGAACGTGTTTCTCTATTGCTCCCTGTGGAACAAATCTAGTTGATAAATCACAAAGCAAAGTTACAAAACAAACAAAAAAATGTACCAAATAAGAGTCGGCATAAAACAAAAGTTACGTGGTCATTCATTCACGTTTTATTTCACCGAGCCTCATCCCTCTCTCATCCAAGAGTATAGTTGACATGTTCCATGTTTTAAGTATGTATTAATGGCCTTACCTTGACCACTACAACGCGAACCAAGGTGCCCTCCAAGCCCCCCAAATTGTGTCTTCCATCAATGTTCTATATTTATTGTGAAAAAGTATTAGCGGGAGAGGTAGGGCACAAACTAGTTGCCACTCAAGAGCAGAGCACCTATACACAAAGCAGTCAGGCAATCTAAAATAAAACGATTCATTTAATTCCTAAATAATCTCCTTTTGTATTATTTACACTTTTCAAAATGTACTCAGGGGGCAGAATGATGAATGGGGGTGATCAAAGCCACGCGGTGGCACATTATCATCCTCCAGACGCCAATCCCAATTTTGCATTCATTTTTGGATTGCACACATGGATGTTGATCTCCTCCTATTTGTGACATAATATGTCCAAAATTTGAGAGGCGCATATTTTTGTGAATGCCTCAGTGAGAGTAATCACATTAGCAAAAAGCTTCCCTTTCCACTGATTTAGCAATGTACTTAAGTCACTGCCACTTTTTTATTGCATGTCAACAATGCATTAAGCGAACAAAAACGGCAATAAATGTGCCGCAATATATTTTAGTATGATGACCATATGTAAGACACTTTGATGAGTGAAATACAAAGCCTAACCCTTCACTGGTCCCAGTCAAGAAGAAAAGGACTCGTTTGCCAAACATCCAGGAAGAGATGAAGAGATTTGAAGTGTTTGCTTTCACTCATCACTTCATTCAGCGCTTGGAGCAGGTGGCAGGGATGCTGATTGTATGAGCAAGCTTGAAGGCTGATGACCTGATTGCATCAAATGGATGGGAAAACAGATAACTGCGCTTCTGCAAGTATGTAGTCACCCCGTTATGCATTAGGAAGGGAAATTCCCAGCATTAAAATGTACAGTCAGGATTGAAAAAAATGAGATCATGTTACGATTGATTGCCTTATGGTCAATCAACTTCCCGGAAATGTTAAAGTACAGTTCCGTGAAAATATTTTTTCACGGAACTGTACTTGAACATTTTACAACAAAATATTTTCACGGAACTGATTCGTGATTTCTGTGTTCTTTGCATATATATGATATACAAAGGTTTAAGTTCATCAAACCAATTTTAATATCACACAGAGACTACCCAAGGAAATACAAAGCCACCGCTGTATGATTCATAATTTGTGCCTTTGTGTTTTTGACATTTTTCAGTGTTGCTGAAGGTCATCAAGTTAAACTGACGATTCAGGATGAGTGGTTGACCGTCAGCTGGAAAATTCCGGGAGGCAGCAGGTAAATTCATCAAACAGTCACACCCATCAAATATTTGCGAACAAAAACATTCATAGCAAGTTGTTTCATATTGGTCATATTTTTACATGTACCACATACAGTATATTTCTAACTAGAGCTGCAATGTCTGGATCGCCTAGACGTCGATAAAACACGACAACATTTTCTTGAGTTGCTTTACTGGCTTGAAGGATTCTTCAACCACACTTACCTTTATTAAACCAGACACTGACACATCAGATAATGATTTATACAAACTCACATTTGAGTTGAGCTAATGGTAGTTGCAACTCAATTGGTCTTCCAGCTGTTCGAAGTCTACAGTCTGAAGAAACTGAATTTTTCAGGAACAAACTTTTCTTCCTGATTCATGTCTTGGCTTGAATGAATTGCAGCAATTTTCAATCCACTGACTTTTCTGAACTCAACCATTTCCAAATTATGAATGTAAATCTCACTTTACAGCCTTGGGACAAAGACCTGGAGTGGAAGTGGTTTGAGGAGAGCAAGGTCCAAGAAATATAATTGCATAAAACACTTGGTCACATGGTTAGGCAAATTAGAATGCAACCACGAGGCAAAAAAAACCCCCAAGTCCAATAAACTGCAACAAGATACTCTAAGAAGCCTTGCACAGTCGTATCCTATTTATGGATTTAATTTGTTGGTAGAGGACCTGTGTGCTTGTTATTTGTTGCGTTGTACAGTTTTCATCTGCTGCGATCAATAGCTGCAAAATGTAAAAGACACTGTCTTGAAGAGTAAATGGGAATTTATTATTTATTTCTATATTATATTCTCAGGCTGCTGATGTATTGGTAACATCAGCAGCCCGAGAATAAAACGTTCTCATTTGCAATGTTTGTTTATTTCATTGTTCAGAAAATAACTACAGTTGGATCTGCAATTGGCTGGCAAACAGATCAGGGTGTCCCCCGCCCACAACAGTATGGATAGGCTCGAGGACGCCCGCGACCCTCGTGAGGATAAGCGGATTAAAAAATGGATGAATGAATAACTCTTGGATGTCATATCTACATTTCCCTTATTTTATTTTTTTAATTCGTTCTTAGCACTATAGGGCTAAAGTAATTTAATCTCTAGCAAAATGTGATATATGTTTAAAGACACTAAAAATCTGCATACAATATGCATTCCATTAATAAGGACAGATTTGCTGTAGAACATAAATACATCAAAATCCAGAACGCCACTTGAGTACTTCAAATCAAGAAAGTCACAAAGGCTACATCTGCCCTTCACCTTGCTCAAACAGATCCTGCCTTGAGTTGTTTCCACAGCACAAATAAAACTCAGACTTCAGAGACTTTTTTGGGGATGACAACCAAACACAGAAAATTCTAGACATTCACATTTTGTCCTTCTCGACACATATGTGCGTGTTTTTCAAGACAGTGAATTGTTTTAATTTTTTGGATGCTTCTTATCACATCTGACTTGTGCAGCAATGTATCGTCGAGCTGGTTTTATCGCTCACAAGCCTCAAACATTTTCCCTGCTTGACTTTCATCTATATGCATCAATGCACACTCATTTATATTCATTGGTGCATCATTTCTAAAACACACTGCTGGCTGTATCGTAGTCCCCGCTGATATGGGAATTGCTCGGCAAGGACTTGAGGTACTCCAAGTGCCTTCTTGCCTCCTCCTGGTTGTGTCGGATGTAGTAGATGATGTAAGCGGTCACCATGGCGAACCAACAGAACATGGCCACGAACATGGCCACATCCGTCGTCTTCTGGTGAAAGTTGCAGAAGTTGATTCCCGAGTCCAACACCTGGATGACCGGTTGGCCGACATATTCGTCCTGCGCAGACATCGAGCAGCTCACCTCATTGATCGTCTCGGGGTCGAGTCTCAGCTCCCTCAACACTTCCTGCAAAGAGCACTCGCAGTTCCAGGGGTTATTGGACAAGCGCACACGAGCTTGCAGTTTCGTGAAGGTTTCCTTTGGCAGGCTGCTGAGGTGGTTGTTTGAAAGGTCCAAGGTCCTCAAGCCTTGGGAAATTCCTTGGAAAGCGCCGACCTCCAAGCTTTCAATGAGGTTATGGGAAAGGTCGAGGTCCCTGAGTTGGTGGAGGTCCGTGAAGGCTTCCTTGGGGACGTGTGTGATCTGGTTGGACGAGAGCAAGAGAACCACGGTGTCCTTGGGCAGATTGGAGGGGATGTTGTCCAAGTTACGTGACGTGCACTGCACCACAGCGCCATTCCTTTCAGTGCAATGGCACCTTTTTGGGCAGGCACGCGCGATGGTGATCATGGTCAATAGAAGCCACAGTGAACCCAGGAAGTCAAGATAAGAGCAAGGATTATTGGATGACCTTGGAGTGGTCCCCATTCGTCCGGAAGTTTTGTCTTCAGCGCCATTTTCGACTGTCACCTGATCGTTTGTCATCTGGCTCCAGATAAGACAGGATCTCGCACGAAATGTGTGGCAACCTTCGCATCGTTGGGACACGAGATTTCAGAGTGGAGCCCTGTCGACATCATCTGCCAAAGAGGAGTATAACGTTTTGTTTTGGTCCCTCCTCATCTTTTGCCAATGACTAGAAAGAGAAGGTTGAAAAAGAAGAAAGAGAAAGAGAAGGCTGTTTAATGACAACACCAACTCCTCTGTACACAATTGAAACTCAGTAAAGTTTCAGATAATCATAAAACAGCATCTTTGCACAGTACGATACCCTTTGCATGGGAAAATAAAACCACCCGATGAGGCGAAATGCAAATATATTTTTTGAATGTATATGACTCACAGTAACAGTGCATCATACGAAAGGACTGAAGGTCAAAATCTAGATTAGAATTTATTCCAGCGTTAGCAGGAAAATGATGTGCATGGATGACAAATGAATACTGGGAGTCAAAGTCACTCAGATGCTGTTTCTGCTAACATTCCGCGGGCATTGTTTATAACTTCTTGCTTGCCTCTTGACGAAGGGGGACGCTTTTGCTTTCTGCTCCTGTCCCCCACCCCACCCCCACCCTTCCCTGCTCGCCACTCTGTCCATGTGCTGTCTTTGTCTCACTTTTCCTAGCCTCCTGTCGTATTTTCATCCTAAAAACAAACATGAAATTGGTTGGCTGATCTCTCGATGCCATCGACAACATTTTCTCGATGAGAAGAGCAGGCAGTGGGGAGCCTACTTGCCCCTCGGGGACTTTTGCTGCTGGGTACACCCTAGATCAGGGGTGCCCAAACTTTTTGGATCGAAGATCTACTTTTCGATCAGCTAACCTCACGGGATCTACCCTTACCGGCGCACGCACACACACACACACACACGCACACGCACGCACGCCATGATGAGAAACGGAGGTATGCGACTCACTTTTGCAGCCTGTTAACTATGGTAGCTCACACGTACTGTTTTAAAGTGCTTCCCTGGGCCCTCTTAGATTCCTATTCTTTGCTCGTGCCCTCTGTGAATTGTACACGAAAACCTCTGATCACAAGCTGCAATTGCAAACGATTTACCTGCTTTATTTTATTTTTTAACTATTTATTTTGTGAAAATGAGACTGATAAGATGATCAGTGTGCAGTGTATATTAACACAATAAATATATTACTAACATGTACAAAGACACACAAATGGTTGTTTGTTGGTTGGGAGGAATGTCGGCACCATTGACTGTCGGTGCTGGACAGACCTGGGGCGCTTGTGTTTTTTGCGCCTGTAATGGGCAGCATTTTTCACAACCCCGTTTTGTTCAGTGGCTATGTCGACGCTGTTGGACAGTCGGCGTTGGTGCGGCTGAATGGATGGCTGCTGAAGTTGAGGATGAGGAGAGAGCAGCGTTGGCGCAGAGCGCTGATGCGCATTTGGAGCCGTGAGTCGCCGCTTAGAATTGAAATGGATTTCCATGGGACAGGAGAAGTGAACCAATCTCTTTTCGTCAATGGATGCTACAGCTTCTTGTTGACTTTGAAACTTAGCTTGTAGATGACGTGTGCACATTTTGAGCATGACGTCTCTGATGCACTGGTTAAAGGAAACTTTGATTCTCTCCTCTTTCATCTCAAACTGCTTCAAACAACAAAGCGTGTGATGGAAAAGTGGTTATGCCTGCATGACTTTCTGTGTTTTATGTTATGTGTTGTGTTTATTGTTTTACTTGATGTTAACTGTTTTGTTAAGCGCTTTATTACAGCTGCCGCTGTTGTGAAAGCGCTATATAAATCAGCATGTATTGTATGTATTGTATTGTATTCTTCTCGACTCTCCTCGGATCTACTTGGGACCTGTCTTAGATCTACCGGTAGATCAGGATCTACCTAATGGCCACCCCTGCCCTAGATCCTTGGAGGAAGCGGAGAATGGTGTGCCTGTCAACACTGTCCGTTGAGGATGTGGATGACATCTACATTTTCGGCCTTCCGATAACAGGTATGCTGCTGTTTGGTGTGAGCAGTTTCCTGATCTATCGAAAAATTCAACCGACGGGAGCGGCTCTATTGGAAGAGGCTGCCGGTCTAAGGATGGCATAACGCGGATGTCCAACACTCACACTCAGACTGTGCTCAACCACAAACTGTTGCGGTTTTGGAGCGTCACTGCAGAATGGACAATAACTTGGAGAAACTGGACTCCGTGCTCAAATATTGACTGAAATCACGGATTTGGCTGATCGACGCCACTAAAGAGACATAAGCCACAGACTCAAGGCTGTCTTAAATTCTTGGGCAGCCTGCTACCAAAACAACATCTGCTATACAATACAATACAATACAATACAATACATGCTGATTTATATAGCGCTTTCACAACAGCGGCAGCTGTAACAAAGCGCTTTACAAAACAGTTAACATAAGGTAAAATAATAAACACAACACATAACATAAAACACAGACAGTCGTGCAGTCCTAACCACTTTTCCGTCACACGCTTTGTTGTTTGAAGCGGTTTGAGATGAAAGAGGAGAGAATCAAAGTGTCCTTTAACCAGTGGATCAGAGACGTCATGCTCAAAATGTGCACACGTCGGCTACAAGCTAAGTTTCAAAGTCAACAAGAAGCTGTAGCATCCATTGACGAAAAAAGAGATTGGTTCACTTCTCCTGTCCCAATGAAATCCATTTCAATTCCAAGCGGCGACTCACGGTTCCAAATATGCATCTGCGCTCTTCGCCAACGCTCCTCTCTCCTCATCCTCAACTTCAGCGGCCATCCATCCAGCCGCACCAACGCCAACTGTCCAACAGCGCTGACATAGCCACTGAACAAATCGGGGTTGTGAAAAATGCTGCCCATTACTGGCGCAAAAAACACAAGCGCCCCAGGTCTGTCCAGCACCGACAGTCAATGGCGCCGACATTCCTCCCAATCAAAATCTGTGCTGGTACAGGCGTGCTGCCGAGAAGGCGCAACCACCAAGCACAGATACTGCTCCTTTGACGAATGTCGTGGCCAAAAAGCGCTGAAAACAGTCCATATCAGGTCCACACAATGAAACAACAAACAACATGTGACAAAACAAAAGACAAAAACAGCAAAAAAGAACAAAAAAGCAAGGCTCTTGAAGAGCACTTGCCGAAGGCTGCCTACTCGGGCGCCATCTTGGAAAAAAAAAAAAAAAAATCTTCTATCTCGACCTTCTCCTGATGAAAATATGCACGGAAGCTAGTCCCCCACCATCACCCCCTCCCTCATACATTCCCTTATTTCACCGTCTTCATTGTTTATGTCTTGTGACCTGTTGTAACTGTCATATGCTTGTGCAGGAGTTTTTGCCTCACTAAAATTATCCTCAAAATGAGGGTAGTTCGAGCGTGTTTTTTTTTCTACCCCCTCCCTCCCTTCTGACTTTCGGGTTGAGTGAACGCTGGCGCGTTTTGGCTGCCGCTGCTCAACCCGTATTTTTTTTGGTTTTTTGTTATTGTAAAGTGTCCTTGGGTGTCTTGAAAGGCGCTTATAAATAAAATGTATTATTATTATTATTATAACAGACAAAAGATTACTGACACATAAATGGATGTCCAAAAAAAAGTCATCACAGAAACTGTGGTGTCAATGAACGAGATGAATTGTTTTACAAATCACTGATATCCCAAAGGTTTAAAAGAAAAGAAAAAAACAAAAAAAGGTAAATATTTTAAGAACATTACTTCTTGGGCTATTTTACATCAGCTTGCACAAAAATAGCCCATTGTGGGACAAATAAGTGAAGAAAAAGTAAGAAATCAATACCTGGACGTTCCCTCCTCTCAGTTTGGTCCTGAATGCGTCACAGGAAAATGTTCAACGGAATTGAAAAATCTTCTCCATCATATGTCCTTAGCTTGAACCCCAAAAAGGAACAGCAAAAAGCAGCTGCAGCCGCCAAGATGCAAGTGCTCAATGAGACTTTGCCGGCTGCTGTCGGTGCAGTTTTAAGCCTGTGTGTGTGCGTGTGTGTGTGTGTGTGTGCGCGCGTGCGTGTGTGTGTTTTGAGTTTCTAAGAGGTCACACTCCCGGAGACACTCTCATAGACGACACTGTAATTACATCTGCTAGACATTTAACTCATTGTGGCGACTCTTCTTATTTGATTGCGTATGACAGTTAAATACATTTTCTTTGTAGCAAATTGGATGTTCCATTTATACATCGTGTATTATCTTTTTCATGTACAAAATTAAATGAAGAAAAAAAATGGCCATTACCTGATTTGCAATGTAAATTTTACCATGAATTTATTTATGTAACTATATGATTAATGTGTATAGAATTGAAAAATATGCTTTTTCGTTGAATGATGCAAAAGGGGTGTCGGGGGATGATGGCGCGACAGATCAATATCGCAGTTTAAAGGTGTAGTATGTAGAACATAGTGCCATCTAGTGGTGAACTAATAGAATGCCACAACCTAAGATCGAGATGCTTCCATTTTGAAGTGGTGCATCAGAGCGACCACAATTCATCCTTTTATAATACAAATTCGTTCATTCATCCATTATCTGAAACTGCTGAATCCCACGAGGGCCGCAGGCTTGCTGAAGTCCTCGGGCAGCCAGAGGAGAACACCCTGAACCAGCCGCCAGCCAATCCCAGCCTGCACATAGACAACCGGCCATTCACACTAATAATGACACTCTGGGGCAGTTTTGAGTGCTCCATTAACCTACCATGCGTGTTTTTTTTTTTTAATGTGGGAGGAAATTGGCTCAGGCATGGAAAAAACATGCAACTCTACACAGGAAGGCCGAAGCCAGGATCGAACCTATGACCACTGCACTACAAGGCGGACGTGCTAACCACTCCCCAAACGTGCCGATAATACAAACTCATTTTAACTGCTTGCTGGACCCACAGCAGTTTCAGGTTGGCCTTTTCCTTTGGGCCATTCTTCTATGATAGAGGACTTCAATATGTTGACTGTGGCGCCCATGCTCAGAAAAGACCTTTGAAGGTAGTCCAACACCATCGCTATAACCACCTGGATGCAGCCCAAGTGTCTCTATGATTAAATGGCAGCTGTGCAGAGTTCAGCCATGGCATTTTGTTGAAAGGCAACATGATTGATTATATTGACGACTGAAGCATTTTAACGTGTATGAGTTTGCTTTGTCCTTCAGTCTTCTTGACAGTAGCCAAGTATCAAAGGGTACAAATAAATGTCACAAGAGCCCAAAAGCAGTTTTTTTCCTTCTGCTGGATAATCAGTCCTCTAGATTCCCTTGACAGGCGGCGAGCCGCTTGGAACTGGCCAGGGCACTTGTTTAACATCCTTACTCATCTTGTCTGATTCCTGGCAAAAGTCCCCTCTGCTCGCACATTTGTAGCAAAACTGCATCACTGGAGTGACTTCATGTACACGCCACTTTTCATCAATGTTAAACAGCTAACCGCTTAAAGAAAAAGAAAAACCACAGGACAGGGTTCGCATTGTTGTCCTATCTGCTCCCACTGTACCTTTTGTTGTTTGTGACATTGAGTAGTGGCTTTCATAGTCGACTATGAATTGTATTGCTCAAACAAGCTCAATTTCACAGCTTCTCACTGGACTGGATGACATGTGAAGCCATTTGCACACTTAGTGAGGAGCTGATAAACCGCATGTGGCTTTCACCCTTTGTTTCATTAATTGTCTGAAAGTATAGATCCAGCCACTTGTTTTTTTAGCGGGACAAGCTATTTCATCAAACTGTGAGTCTTCCAAGACAGTCAATCCATCCATTTACTGATCCGTTTATCCTCACAAGGGTCGCGGCCGTGCTGCAGCCTATCCCAGCTGTTGTTCCAAGACAGTGTTTGACTTAATTTGTTATGTGATGAAATAAGCGTTGTGAAAACAAGATATCGTTTTTGCAGACCTTGTTAGATTAACAGCAGCTCACATTTACAGACTGACTTTTTGCACATGCAAAAAACCCAGACATACTTAAATGTCAAAGAGCAGTGAGGATAGTGCAAAAAGAAAACTGCCAAACAGGAATTTTAAAGCGAGGAAAAGCACTTTCATTGTTTGCATTGTTCTGCTGACAGCTGCCATTCTTTTGCTTGAAATGTCATCTCTTACCAATCCGGTTACTGATGTGATCTGAACTCATATTCTCTGATATCTCCGTTTGTTAAAGATATTGTACGTATGCAATCCCACTTATTCTCCAGTCGTGCATTCTTGTGTGCTTCCTTCTGGAGTATTTCATTTCATGAGCCTGAAATCTTCATTTATGGGCAATGTATGTATCAGTCATTTATGTAGCTGACAGTGTTAACAGCGTGTTTATTTTTTTTTGTGTTTGTAGGCATAAGTAGAGATGTTAAAGGTGCCCACATCAATGTTGCTGCAGATTGAGTGCAGTTTTTGGACATTGTAAGTGATGTGTGCCCAGTCATGTTGTGTTAAGTTCCTCCTCAAATGTCACACCAAGATATTGGGAGTGTAGGGGTGACATGGGGGGTGCTTGTGTTTCGTGTTTTGGATTCCATTTTGCAGTGAAAAAATGGGGGTGTTTTAAGAGAAATTATTTACTGATTTCTCCAAAACAATTGATCAAATTGAAATTGTCATTCTCCTGATCAAAAACATGCGTAGAGATGAGTTTATGAGTGGAAAATGGGCCATCCTGGCAACATGGCCCCTTTAATAGGCAACGTGACCCCGACCCTGATCTGTGTTCGGGAATCCATATATAAACTGTATATATATTTTTTTTGGTTCCTTTATTTGGGCGGGGAGATGTTTGTGAGGATATAGACTTGCTCTATGTTGTATCTAAAGTGCCTGGGGTCCGGTGTGGTTTGGCACGAAGCTCCAAAAAATGTGTGTATATATATCAATGGTTATTATATCTCAAGACAGGACACAGACACAGAATGAAAAAAGAAAGAAGTCACAGAAAGAAAAACTGAAACTTTATTTGTTTTTGTATTGACCAACACTTTAAAATTAAACATAGTACTCACAACTAATATAGATCTTCACGGACCAAATAAATCAAAAATAATTACAACCTTTGATCACTTTTTTTTCTCCAAACTGTAATACACATAAACTGAAGCTGAAAAATAAAAATCTTTTTTTAACACATCCTGCCACATGGAAAATAACTTTAAATAATTAAAAAAACATTTTGCAACAAGCTACATAGCTCTCCTGTCTACAAAGGGGAAAAGGAACAGAATAATTAATTGCACATTGCACCCTATTATTGCATTAGTTGCAGTTTGCTTCAGTCATACACACACAGATGTAAGTAAATACAATTTTCCAAACACATAATTGTACATGAATATTGATGTTATGGAAATCACACTGCCACCACTCCAGCTCAATCGTCCTGCTTTGCCAGCAAGACAGACTGTGTCTAAATGCAAACAGAACCACCATAATTAAAAGAAAGAAAGAAAGAAAAAAGAATGCTCTCCAGTCGTTTGTGCATATCTCTGACACTTTACAAAGAATGACAGCTAGTCCTTTGACATTCTATTCAGCCCAAATAATAAAAACTCAAAGCTATTGTTACATTGCTCAGCTCAACTATCACATCAAACTGTAAGATTATTGCAGAATGACTACTGGCAATGTATCCTCACAGCCTTTGGTCCATGTTTAAGTCAAAGACTTAGCATGCTGCAAAAATAAAAATCGCATATTAGCATCGGCTGCCGTGTTGGACATACAGTGGATCATGTGACTTGGACAGTAACATTCAACAGCTGTTGTGTACATCAACACAGAATTGAGCTTCTTGCAGAGTTTGAGCTTTGTTGACCAAATAGCATCCTTAAGTGCCTCTCATTAGCTTGAGTTTACTGATGATTTTTTTAAAATTGCAGACACAAATTGTGACCATAAAAAGACATTCAAACCTAAAGCGTCGAATAAACGATGAAAGAGACATGAGACAAATAAACAATCGTGAAAAGAGACTGAGTGGTCATGCCCGCCCAACCCCCTGTGAGCCACTCCCCCCCCCCCTCCCCACCACCCGACAAACCCCCGAACATTCTTTGGCCTCAAACAAACACCTTATGGCTTGGTCCAAGCACTTTTGCTTATCCCTCCCACAACACAACAAAGGAAAGAAGCCAAAAGGTTTTGGACAGAGCCTGAGGCCAACTAACCCATCGCACATCAGAGACAGTCCAGAGCAAACATGTTGAATCATCTATTGCATGAGCGCCGCGTAGTTGACAAATAGTCCTTGTACAAAAAAAATAATAATAATAATAATACAATATAATCATAAACAATCATTTAAATTTCCAATCAGTGTTGTAGCCACTGAGTTTTGTCTAATTTCTTTTCATGCATGTATATACTAGTCGTAGAAGGAGGCTATAGGTCTGGGCAGGGTGTAGGACTCCAAGTGAATGGCCAGAAAAAAAAAAGCTAGAAACATGAGCGGAAAAGAGCAGGAGCACAAAGCTATAACATTGCAAGGTCCACTGAACAGGTTCTGCTCAAATACACAACAATACAACACTTAACACATGCAATATAAGCAATAATATACATAAATATAGGCCATAAACACAAAATGGGAGGCTCTAGGAGTGATACCATTGGCTAAAAAGGGTCATGTGATGTAATTTGACAAAGATGCAAATTAGGACAGAAGTGGAATAGTCCAATATTGTTTTCTAAAGGCTCCGTTTTTCTAAGATATATTATAAAACAAATTTTTTGGCTACATCCCACCACACTCTGCCGATCGCATCACTGAGCTGTAATAAATGCAAAGAACTACTTCTACAAAATGTTCAATCTTTTACTTCTTAAATGTTCTATGACGCAGTACTGACAGAGAGAAAAAAAGAATAGATGAACAGAAAGCAAAGAATAACACAAGTTGTTGCTAATAAACATTCAACATGCTTCAACAGTTCTCTAAAACAAAAACAAAAATGTAATCAATAGAGACTTTTTTGAATAGGCTCTCTGAAATAAAAGTGAGCTCTCGGGCCTCGCTGGTGTGTGGAGGACCAGGGCGGCCGAGGCTCAGGGTTTTCGGAGAGCTACAGCCAGAGTCCGGAGGGCGTCGTCAGTTGTTGGAAAGGGTCAGATAGGAGAGCCAGACAGGGAGCTCAGGATGTGGTCATGGAGGATGGGTCGTTCCACATGGCCGCCACGTCTCGGAACCTGGAGGATGATTGCAAGGAGTGGAGTGAGTACATTTTATTTCCATAGCGCGATGACTCACAGACCGCTTCACATACTGTAGTTATCATAGTCAGATGGAAACACAACATTTTTCAGTGTAGTCAAGTCTGTGACACGCCTTAGAGCACATGTGGCAAACTCAAGGCCCGGAGGCCATATCTGGCCCGCCGCGTCATTTTATGTGGCCCGCGAAAGCAAATCATGTGTGTCAACTTCAATTTCCTTGCTAAAATCTGTACCGAAATGTCAAATTGTCATGTGCAATAACGTTGACATTTTGCAAGAAATGTCTTACCCTGTTTATACTCACTGCAACAATGATTGAACAAACAACAGATAGTGGACAACTAATCCATAAATTTGTTGCACACAAGTAATTATACGATTTGAAGATTAAACATTTGTTCAGTTTCACTGTCGTAACGGCCCTCCAAGGGAAGACGTAACCCCAAAGTGGCCCGCGACAAAAATGAGGTTGACACCCTTGCCTTAGAGAGTGGAGCCGAGTGCGGAGGGGCCCCCTATTGCCCAAACTGACATTTAAATACATCTAACACACTATAAAAAAAAATCCAACTTGTACAGTAGATTAAGTTGGAACAACTTTAGAATACTGTATAGATTATTGACATTTATGGCAACAACAAAGCAGGTAAGTTGTTTGTTCCAAAGCGGTTGTTTTTACTGATATCTTTAATTTGGGGGACAAGGAGCAATTAGTTCTGTCAGCTACTTTTTGTTGTTGTGAAATGCGGGAAAGCGGGAATGAATTGAGCATCTGTTTACCTTGCATTGATGAGGTACTGGGCCAGGCTTATGTTGGCGGGGGTCCCTGTGATGGTGATCTGGCGCTCCGATGACCCTTCCATGGCGTTAGCAATTTTGATCTGTGCCCCAGACATCTGACGGATCTCGTTGATTTTGGTTCCCTGGCGTCCAATTATGCAGCCTATTAGCTGGGAAAAGAATGGCGGTGGGACTTAGGATGACCAGGGCATGTACATGTTGGTCTTTCTTCATGATTGACATTTCTTTGTAAGCTTTGTTTTAGACAGCACTGAATCCCTAGTGAACGACTTAACACCACAAATTCCAACGTCAACCTGAATAGTGTTTTATTTGCTACTCACATCATTGGGAATGGTGAGTTCATGAGTACTGGCCTGGTTACTGGCATCCAGACCTGCTGCTGACCGCATCAGGAAGAGGAAGAGGAAAAGGAAGAGGAAGAGGAGGAGAGGAAGAATACATAAAATACAGTTTGACACGTTGGCGGAACTCATTTGAGCAATGAGCCACACTGGGCCCATGAGCACTCATCAGAACACCTGACTCTCTCCAAAGAAAGCCTTTGAAACAATTGCATCGTTTTAAGAAAGGATGCTAAGGGGCGGGGGGTGGGGGGGCCAAAAAAAAAAAACCTCAACATCAACAAGAGCAGACCACCAGCAGGCCATGTCCCAGGCAGAGCAAAAGGAGGAAGACAACAAAAAGAAGGAAAAGAAGAAGAGAAAACAGCGAGAGGAAGAGATCAAGAAAGTGTCGGAGGACGAGAGTGTGTTCACTTCTAGAGGTACAAACGAGAGAAGGAGTTTTGGTAAAGAGGGTCATCGTGTAGGTGGGTACGTACCAGGAAAGGCAGGGGTGGTCTGTCCGAGGGGGGTAAAGGGGGTTTGCTGCATAGCCAACTGGTGGAGCTTGCTCAACTGCTGAGGGGGGGGAGGAGGAGGACAGCAAAGCTATGAGGTCATCGTTAAAAACACATTTACACACGCACACACACACACACACACACACACACACACACACGCACACACAGACACACACACGCACACACACACGCACACGCACACACAGGTCTGTCCGAATGGCTACGAGAGTCAAGATAGGATCTGAGGAAACACAAAAAGGCGAAGGTGAAGACGTTCATAAAGGGCTTGGCCTGAAGTTGTGGAGATGCGAGCATCTCAACTTCCCTTTCTGAAGTTAACTACCGGTACCTCTGCCATGCGTGAAAGCATGAGGGCGAGTGATGGTCTCAGTCTTTTCTATATGAGAAATATACTAGGTCCTTTTCTTTGTGGAGGCCTGGCACACGCTGAGCAAGAATCCATTCATGTTTTGCTCAAGATCCAAATGGTGGAGGAAAAATAATTTACATTTACCTTTCAAAGTTACACTATCAGATGGCAACCAACCTGATCCAGCAGATGGCGCTGTGACTAGAATACGCACAGTCAAAGTGCATGCGATTAGTGTACATAGAATTTTCACATATCTCTACTTGATTTATATTTTAGTCAATTTTCACTTGTACACACATGCATTTCCCTTAACCATCTTCCTTAGTTACTACAAAAAAAATCAGTAGAAATTGTTTCCTGACATCATGCATGAACTGCGCCACACAAAGTAGCAAAATGGTCCTGCCTTCCAAAGCGAGGCACCCAATTTTCCAATAAGCAACTTCAAGCCACTCTCTGTTGTTTCCCAATGTCATTCTGTCATTGTACAGAAGACACAACAAAGACGTTATTTGTATTCTTATTATTCATTTTTAAAAATACTTTGACATCCAATACTTGAGTATGATCTACAAGGAGTTACAAATATCTGATACTTTCAGACTTTTATACAAGTACTGTTCTACAAGCTGACCTTAATAACTGCTTAATTTTTTTCTGTTAGGATACCTGAGGATTGTTGGTGGAGTGGGACTTTAATTGATTCTGCAATAATAAAATCATTATTGTCTCTCAGTGGTTCTGGTTCTTTTAGGCATGAGCAGCTTCGTAGCCAAGATGCCGTCAATATCTAATGCAGTGTCGAGGTTCTTGTTTAACTCCTTTGAACACATTTAGAAGACAAAGTAAGATGTTACATGCTGGATTGCACAAAAACAAGGGCTAAATATTAGATGAGGAAACTATTAGTTGGTGTTGTGAGCTGCAGGCCAAGCCCCATGGAAGTTTAACAGAGAGCAGACAGAAGGAAGTCAAGAGTCAGAAGATATAGGAATAACATGTCAGATAGCCATATTAATATTAGCATTGAATATTAATTAAAGAGGAAGGGGAGGTGCTGGTAGGAGCCTTTGATTCCAAGAGAGTTATTTGGATGCAATGTGAAGCGCCTGATGTTGCGAGCACTCACATCTGGATGTGGGATGGCATACTGTCCTTGGATGGTATAAGCCTGCAAACATGAAACGGAGATGGTTGTTTGGTTTTTTTTAAAACTGTTTCATTAAATTGCTGCAACATTCACCAAACGTCCATGTGCTATAAATTTGGGTTGCTGTCCAGAGCTATAAATTTTTCGACAGGCTACAAGAGAGACATGCATTATAACTGTTGAATACTGTCATGTTGGTCTATCATCAATTAAATCCAGTTGAATTATATCAAAATGGGATCACTGTGACTGGGGTAAAAGGAGGTGGTGGAAGGAGGAATTATGTTGGTCTATGAATGGGTTGGTGGAGTGGTTGCGCTGGCCAGAACTCAGCTAAAATTCACTTCACCATGAAAGACAGCAGCTGGAGCGTTCACGTAAACTGCAGATGTGGTTTGCATTTGTGTGTAGTTCTGCAGAGAGCGATAAAAGACTAAATTTAATAACACAATATTGATTTTTGGTGAGTATGGTGACCTTCATTTTGGGTTCCTGCATCTTTTGAACCACTGGTGGGGACTAGAACGCCGGTCATTGGTGAAACCCCTTTGCTGAGATTCTGTCTTTGTGGCCAATAATTTTATTTGGCAGTTGGCACCTAGCCATACAGTTAGTATTACTTCAATTGTGGTACACCAATAAAGGTGTCGTATCTTACCTGTATATGCACCAGCTGCCCTTGTTTTGAATCAAACAATGAAAGTTGTATATATTTGGAATGATTGTATTTAAGTCCGGATATTAAGTCTTTTACATTTTTTGGTCTGTCCATTCGGTTTTAGGACAGTATGGACATTTTTCTTTTCTGTTTTTGGCTCTCATAAATAATTTGGTGCACTAGCCCATTTCCCTGCGAAGTTGATGGATTTTCCCACCCCAAAATAATACACTGCAGACACAGCCAAATCCTCCCTTAATGACTACAGTGATGACTCTTATCCCAATTCCGGGCTGATGGATGGTAGTGAGGGCACAGCAGACAGCAGTGAGTGTTTCATGCTATTTGAGGGGGCGGGTGGGGGAGTGAGGGTGGGTGAGGGTTGTGTGTGCGCGGTAGGAAGAGGGGTTGGTTGAATAAAACCTGGTGCGACACTAACAGGCAGTGGCTGGTGCTGCAGTAAGAGGCTGAGGTTGGCAGTGGACGCCCCCAGTGGGTCTGCTCTTACCTGGCCACCTGAAAAAATGACAGGGGTGGAGGCAGGCTTGGGGCGGTAAGGGATTGTGGCACCTTTCGGTGGGGACTGAGGAGAGCAGGGGTGGGAGAAGGAGTGAGATGCGGAGAAAGTGTTAGAGAAGAAGAAAAAGAGGAAGAAAGAGAGCATCAAGTGAGGCTGAAAGGGACAGTGCCTGAGGGAAGACCTGTGACACAAAAGTGCTCTTTACTGTGCGCATGCTGCATAACGTCCAGTTTGTGATTCACCTGGAACATCACTTTCAACTGGATAATGATGACGCTACACACTTAAAACCGCCCCCCCCCCTCCTCCCCAAGCACTCTAGAGACTTACAGCCGTGTCGCAACTGTCCTGGCATCCATGGTGGGTGCCATCATGGTGGCCCACTGGACAACTGGCAGTGCAGGCAGTTCAAATTTTCAAATCAACGATGCAAACAACACAAAGACCAGAAATGTGATTGGTCCCTGCAAGGGGTCACCCGTACGTTTCATATTCTTCATCTGCCACACTCATATATTAGCAATCAGTGTTATCAAATCCCCTCAGTAGAAATGTGAACATGCTCTCGTAAAAGTGGACCAAAATGGCTGCCGTTCCATACATCCACATGATGAGAGCCCAGACTACATAAGGCAAGCGTACCTCCAGCATCACCACACATATCTGTTTGACACATTGTATGATGGCCTCCGGCGCTCCGGAAATGGTCACCGCCCTCTCTGTTGAGTTGGGGAGCATGTCACCCGCCACCTGGACCTGAGCGCCTGTGGACTGGCGGAAAGACGGAAGAGAACTAATGTGTTTGTGTTTGCTTCCCGGAATGTGGGGTTATCTTTCAGCTACCTCTCTCATCTCTTTGATTTTGGAGCCCCCTTTGCCAATGAGTGAGCCACACTGGCTGGCCGGGACCACAAGCCTTAGGGTCACTGGGGGTTTGCTGGTGGCAGGACTGTTGCTCATAGAGTTGATGATATCCTGGAATGACATTTGTTTCACTTCACTTTATAGACCATTCCAAAATGTCTGGAATACTTTCGAGTGGCAGATTGAAAATGCAACCTCCATCGCCGGGTTTGTGTTGTTCTGTGAGTAATTCAACAAAAGATAATAGCAAACATGCTGGCTGGCATCAGTTCTAAAGCGTGTTATTCCATTTCCAAAAAAAAAAAATCAATTTATTAGCCAGTTCGTCAATGATCATATTCACTATGTCCATCCATCCATCCATTTTCTGATCCGCTTATTCTCACAAAGGTCGCGGGGCGTGCTGGACTCTATCCCCGCTGTCTTCGGACAGTCGGCGGGGTACACCCTGAACCCGTTGCCAGCCAATCGCAGATGTTGACTATGTCAATATTTCCAAAACATTAATTGTTTGGCCCAATTTATTTATTCAAATGATGTCCAGGGTTCTTCCTTAGAATCAATTTATTTTGCATGTTCATTTCACCTGACAAAGCACACATTCAGACAAAAGCAGTAAAGAAGAGGACTAAATTCATCATTTAAGCTACATTCTCTTTTCTTGATTGCTCTACTCTGGTCAAATGACAGACGGGTGCAACGCCATCGGAAATTCTTGTGTTTTTGCCAAACGGAAGCGCGTATCACAAAAACAATCCATTGTAACATTGGTGTGTCTACATTTTTATATATGGTGTTTTAGGAGAAATGTTCCTTGTAGAAAGGGAAAAACAATAGATTATAAAAAGATGGTCAGTATCTCCAAACAGCCATCCATTGTGTTCCCACCGCCCAAATGAACTGCATAAAAGAGGGAAACTAATGAGAGTAAATTGCGCTTGTGTCAAGGTACCATAGAAGCTGTTACCTCCTCAAACTTGTAGGCTATCATTGCGAAGGCCTTGAAGATGGCATCTGTTGGCCCAGTGATGGTGACTATCCGTTCGGGGCAGTTGCCTTCTGAGATGTTGATGCGAGCTCCACTCTGTATAGCAGCACAGGCTTGTCTATGAGCAAGAAACTCTACCTTGACTTACAAGTGCCCCAACTTACGACTTTGGAGAGTTGTTTATTTATTTTTTGTGTGTTCTGAGGCAAATTTTGCTAAGTTGCTAGCCTTGTCAGGATACAAACTGAAGTCATAAATCAAGGCACCACTCCAACAGCTTTCACAAGTAGATGACCACAAAAAACCTTGACTTACGTCCTCACGCATTTTCTTCACCGTCTCCCCTTTCTGGAAGTGATAAAGTCCAATCAAATGATGTGCGTATTGTTTCTCAATCAAAATATTTCATTGAAATATGATCTGATGGTATTTACCTTCCCTATGATACTTCCAACCTCCTGCGGAGACACAAATGAAGAAGAAGAAAAACATTTATTTTTGTCACAATGAAAAAATTTGCAAATGTACAAAAATGTGAGTTTGGGGGTTGGAGGGGGGCTTCGTCCGAATGCTTTTTGATATGTGTGCACTCCGAGCTCTGGTATCAAACCTTGCCGTGCATCAGCAGCCGAATGGTAAGGGTCACATTCAGTCCGCCTTCTGATTGGACTTTGATGGGCTCCATGCTGGATTTGAAAGGAAAGGGGTGTGGTCAAGTCAGAAAGGAGTTCGAGGGCCAGTGGGGGTGTGAGGGTGCAGTCGGCCAATGGGTCACCTGCAAAGCAAAGAGGGATAACATCTTGGGACAGTTCCCTGCTCACAATGCAGCTTCAGTCAAAGGGCATTTTCTGTTTTCTGCACCGTAAAAAGTGCTCAACTTGAAAGGAAAAAAAACCCTTACAGCTCTGACGCCCCTTTGGAATGTAATATAATGTTTATTTTATTTTTTACTCCTCTTGCAATGCTATTGTGAACTATTGTGAACATACTATTGATCAACATATTTAAACTGATCGAATGACTTGTTTAAACAGGATTAAATGTGAATATGAATTTCCCATTTAAATAAATGTCTCTTTCCACGGAACCTTTCAAAAGGATTCATAGTATTTCGAACAGAGAATTTAGGCCTGACATGAGCCATCCAACACATTAGTATTTTTATCAAATCTTTTTCAACAGCAGCTCTAATCTCGGAGTTGATTTCCGAGTGACGTCAGGCGCCACTTACAAGGATGAACACAAGAGAGCGCTCCGGACCACAATGTCAGGGGCGCAGTGAGAATGGTCAAATGACTACACGAGTGGTTCTTTTAAACTTGTTAGCGGTACCGAACCCAACCAGTACATATGCACATTCACCGAACCCTTCGTTAATGAAAAATAAAAATGTTTTTTTTTAACAAATTCAAGACATGAAAAAGCCCATTTATTGAAAACTGAAAAAAAGTAAGTTAGTATGAAGTATATATATTTTTTAATTGTGCACAAAATGAACCACCCAGTGATGGCCAAGCAGGCGTATCATAGGTAATTGACATATTGAGTTGGGTGTGTTTTAACCTCCATGGTTGAGGCTCTCTCGAACCCCTGAGACTGATTCACCGAACCCCTGGTTAACCCAGGTACTGATTGAACCTAGGTTAAGAACCACTGGACTAGACGATCAACTGACACCATTTACCAGTGAAATGTGTTTTCTTTTAATCTTCAGCGTTGAAAGGCGGCTCATTACATTTTACTTTGTTCTGAAAGCGTTCTCATGTTTACATTCATCACACTTCATATAATCCATCATGGCACATTAAATTGACACTCTCCTGTGTATATTTTTGTTGCACCATATATGCAAAAGAAAGATCAGGTTAGTAGGTGACTGGGAGTTGCAAGCTCAGTTGCGGTGTTTGCTACGTTGCTCATGGGCACTTGTCACGGTGGAACGAGAACTGAAGACCCTCCAGTTTTACGGATGATCTGCAATACTGAATTTAACATGATTTTTATCTCACGATCTCAGACCTATTCAGATCATTTCTTTTTTCTCCCTTTTCTCTTCTTCTCCAGTGAGAAAAAAATTATGCTTGTTTAGAAATTGTGTGTGTGTGGGGGAGACCTCCTGATGCAGCTGAACTTGACGACATCTTAACCTGCCAATCAGAGGCGGAGATGAAAACACATTTACAGTTTACATCTCACATGCCCCAGCTTCATTTTGCTACTGCATCTGTCTATGTGCCATCTGTTAATTAGCAGCTTTGTACTCATATAGTCCAGCCCTGG
Source organism: Hippocampus zosterae (assembly GCF_025434085.1). Taxonomy (NCBI): domain Eukaryota; kingdom Metazoa; phylum Chordata; class Actinopteri; order Syngnathiformes; family Syngnathidae; genus Hippocampus; species Hippocampus zosterae. The sequence continues at coordinate 25,697,810 of NC_067452.1, forward strand.
AAGTCTTTTAATTGGAAGAAATCAAGATGTTTCTTGGTTAAAAGCATGTAATAGACAGATGTTTGCCAGAAAAAACAGAAAGCTACTGATGTTGATTCCACTTTGTTGGTACAATAATTGCAGGGCTTGATGTTGAATGATTAAGAACCCACTTAGTGGCTAATCGTTGCATACATTCTTGGAAGATGGTACCATTGCTATCTTGTGAGCAACTTCTGCAGCTGTAGCAGCCTCCTTGTACTCCAACATCACCATGTTGTGTTGGATCCAGAAATCATACCTCTGCTAAGCTATGCTGCATGCATGGCTTGGTTAGAGGCCAGGGGAGGACCAAGAGATAAAGACAGGGATTCTGTTGCCAGCTGTCTCTCCAATCTCCCAGAGGAGACCAGATTACATAAAAAAAAAAAAAAAACCTTAATCCGCGTTTAAGACTTGATCCAGTGGTGCAGGTCCTCACCAGGGAGGGGGGAGGCAGAGCACATCTAAGTGCTGCAGAACGCACTCTGGAAGTTGCTTGATGTTTCAGGTTACAGTTTAGCCCGAGGGTCAGTGTCCTGTTCACACACAGATGCATTTATTGTGGTCATAAAAACCATAACTTTAAAGCTCTTCCTCAGATGTGATTGAATACCGAACGCTGTAGATTGGGCTCAACCAAAAGCAAAACAAAACTCAAATTTGAAGCGTGTTTTGAGCATGTATACCATGGAACAGAACTAGGTCAACACCCCATGAATCATTTGGCCCTTTTGGCCAAAACCTCGCAGCCAATGGTGTTTTCATTTTGAGGTCAGGTTTGGGAGTATTCGTCTTTTCTTTGACAAGTCCAGTGTATACCATTATACAAGTTTCCGCTCATAGTTGTCAATGTTCCTCCCCCATGTCTGACAGTCAGGCAGGAAGTTGGGGGGACGACACAATGAGAGATGGCAGGGAATTTTTTATGACATCTGATGGAGAAAGTGGGTCATGCTCGGTGTTGCAGCACTGTTAGCCTCCTCCTCTATGGCGGCCATTGAATTAATCACGCTTTACGCTCGGCTGGGCAGCACAGTGCACAAAATGCACCATACCTCCTACACACACCCCTCGCCTTCCTCACGAATTTCCCTGTGTCTGATTGCCATGCACAGAAAAGACTTGTGCATTGCTGTTGAAGAAAGATGAACCCGAGGCCTTGTTTCTTGATGTCTTGCCTTCCATTCCTGCTCTTGTAACAATGGTAACGTTGCTTCTTTTTATGAGGAGCTGCTGATGTGTAACTGATGCAAAACCCGCCCCCTGGCTGGAAATGACTGGGGTCATTTCATCCCCAAAGACCACCTCTCTTAGTTATGTTGGTGTTTCAGAAATGTTGCATTGTGGCGAAGGTGTCGTGTTGCCCGTCATCAATATGCCTTGGTGTGAATATATTGCACAACATGACGAGGAAAAGTCCTGCATAGCCCCGCCATATGATTCCATCTAAAGCCCCGCTCATCTGTCTAATCCATAAATTAAGGGAGGCATTTTGATGCAAGAATGCAAAAAGAACGCCGACTACTACTAATACTTTATATTAATGCATTGAACATTCAGAGTAGGTTCCTGGAAAGAGTTGTTGATCAAAATGCATGAGCTGTTTTCAAAAAATCAATCATCCTGCTTTTATCTACCGCAGATGTTTGCATCTATAGATGAGGCAGCTCATCATTTGGCCCGAGGCGAGTGCGGCCGATGTGTTTCCTCACATAACTGAGGAGGTCTTTCGGATGTTTGTGCTCCAATTACGGGTGAACAAAAGGGAGCAGGGGGAGCCCTCTGGCTGACCTCATTGACAATTTTTTTTTCTAACACGGCATTCAAGAGATAATTTCGTCTCTTGCAGTGAGGACCATCAGATTTTCATTGAAGAAGATCTTCAATATGGGAAGCTTCTTTCACAAGTTTTCTTCACTGGTATATGAGCAGCTCTCGTCTCGTGTGGGCTTTTGTTGCAAGTGGTACGATAGGATGAGAGTGGGTGGGTGGAGGGCATCCACCCAACGCTACAGCACTATGACAGTCCTTTCAAAAGCTGTCAGTCCACATCAGCGACACAGAATCCCGATAACTCAGCCTCGATCACGATCAAAAGCTTCCTCAAAGACACTCACAGCAGAGCCAACTTGCAGCAAGTAGCGTTCAAAGTGTCTCAGAGTGTGTTCGCCTGCAATTGCGGCTGTGACGGGGCTTACAAGCATCTGTGGCGCACCGTCAAAGGCTTAACGATACAGGCGCACCATGTTGTGCTGTGAAAAAGCTGCGCGTCAAGTCGGCCATTTTAGATGTTGCCATAATTTGCAATAAGTCAAGTAAGTCACGGCTCCTGCTCGCTTTGGAACTCATTGACTTGGAGGTCTTTCCACAAGATATGTAAATGCTTCCAAATGTTGCTCATGTTCTTTAAAGTGCATTTTTCCAACAACAAAGCAGTCACTCATTGTGCCACGCAAGCTCCGACCACATTTCAAGCTTAGGCAGCACTAATATCAACGTGACGATAATTGGGATAACAATCACAAGCGACCCATATGTGCCTTTCAGAATGTCGCAGCGTGAGTCAAGCCAACTGTAGATAAATTCATACTACATAAAGGCGATCGTGCTTGAACAGCATAAAAGCTCTTCTCAGTCAACTGCCCATTCTGTGGTCATTCTTTTGTGGCAAACAAAATATTTCCACCCTGCATAGGATCCTCGTGGCGCTGACGATAAGTTAAGAAAGCGTTAATAACATCATTTCCAGATGATAGAATAAAACAATGGGTCCAAAGAGTGGAAGTGCATCTAGAAGGTCATGGTTGGGCTGGCAAATTCATCCATTCAATTAATTAATCCCGATGACATCGGACAATTTGGTTTTCCGCTTACGCAGTTCCATGCTTCAAAATTCCAGCAAGCATCGCTATAAATAAATCAATAAATATTAACGGTGTATCTAAAGATATAGATACTATCCAATAATTTCAGGGGACAAAAATGAATTTACTGGGTGAAAACAGCAACCACCAGATCTTGGCCCCCGATCGCCAAATCAACATTCACGAAAAAAAACTGTTTTACCTTTCTGTAGGGCAGGATGATGTCTACGACCGCCGTTGATGTAGCAAGATTAAAAATCGCAAAAAGGAAAATGATCCCCACCCTCTTCCTTTCGCTCTCGCCAGGACGAAGCGCCACCCAATTGGTCGATGCCAAAGGGTCACGTGAGTGACCAGGGGAACACGTGACCAATCTTGAAATTCTATGACTGCTGTGAATCTCGGCCATCCAAGTTTAGATGCTGCGGTGAGATTTGTTTGCCATACTGTTTGGTGTTGAGTGTAAATAGGCTGTTGGATGACACGTAATCTGGGCGATCATCACCCACCGCCCTATCAAGACCCTCCACCTCTCACCCCCCCACCCCTGTAACAAAAGGAGGGCATGCATGCCCACTGAGGCACAAGGGCATCATTGGGACATATCTAGGGTTGAGGTGCTCTAAATTGGAACTGTGGCCTCAGGAAACGTTTGCGTGCACATGGGAGGGTCAAGAAAACCAAACCGCACTGATTCCTTGTCTCCAAAATGAACGGGGTTATTTCATATGTGTCTTTTTGGGATAGTTGAGGAACTTTTACGCCTCAATCAGCCGAACACTTCAAAAGCTCAAAAGTAAACACCCACTCTGCTGCAATGACATGCAGATCCTCTGCAGCTCCTCTGCTTTTTAATCCGCTCGGCTATGTGTGTGTGTGTGTGTGTGTGTGTGTGTGTGTGTGTGTGTGTGTGTGTGTGTGTGTGTGGAATTATAGGTCTTGGGAGCCAGCCCATCCAGATTTTCCAATCCAGCACAAATCCAGCCCTCATGTCAGATGGACATTTGTGCAGAGCTTAATCTGACATTATTAGGCTTGGATGGGGATGCGAGGAGGAAGCAAATGTTGTTGGATTAGGGGCAATGCAGACAATGAAGAACAGGTTTTGCCCCATTGACAAGAGTTTCCCATTTTCTCATCATAAACAGTTCTGATACAAATTGGATTCTCCATTTCATACCTGCACGATGCAAATTTTAAATTGTGTGGTAATGCACCAACCCAACTGTAAAATGGCCCACGGGACAAACTACAAATAGAGCATTAAATTAGCTCGACACGGAATAACAAATAGTGTGGGGGTGGATCATGTGTTGGTTCACCTTCATTACTCCAATCCTGAGCCACAGATGCTTAGCAGCGAAATGGTAAAAAAAAAAAAAAGCTCCTAACAGGTCCAGCCTAGGATTTTAGGACAAGTTGGTAGATAAAGGGCACAGCAGGATGTCAGAGTCAAGTGAGCCCTCTAACTTCACTGACCCCACCCTGCACACCCTGCCTGCCAATGGCCTCTAGCAAGGTGATGGTCAGCCCCATTATCAACCACCCCACCCCAACCAGAACCTCACAGTCGGCCGCATTTCCTATCGGAATACTCGTGTCCTAATGGAGGCAGAAGGGTGTGAAGGACAGGGTGAGGGAGATGGCAGCCACAGTCAATGCCACTGATTGCTGTCCATGCAAGAGAGGCGACACAAACATTGAACTGGGATGACCCTTCTGTGTGCAACCAGTGCTATGCAGTCACTATTTCAAAAGAGTTGTGGAAAAGTTATGGAGTGTGTGTATGTGTGTTAGGATTTGAAGAAGGGGATGAAAATTGATGGTCATATTTAGGGGTGAAAAGGCTAGTGGGTTGAAATTGTTTTGAAGAACCGTAGGAGACAAGAAGCGGTAAGGATGAACAAGATGTCAGACGTCCATTGGGCAAGGATGCAAGGTGTTACCAAGAGTGTGCAGGGGGAAAGTTTTTAAGTCAATTATCCTGTGTGGAAATCAGGAAAAACCTTTTGAGTCCTTTTCATCTGGGAGTACAGTATCAGACAAAAGTTTGATAACCCCTTCAAATTCCAATGGCTTCAAACACATTGATAGGTCAAAAAAATTCTATTAATCCTTGATAATGTTCAGCTGTAAACTGAAGGTCATTCCAGGTTATAAAGCTTCATCTACATCATAAAGCTGACTGAGAAAATACCCAGGTGTGCAAAGCTGTTTCCTGGGCCAAAGTTGCCTACTTGAAAGAATCTAAATGATAAAACATATTCTGTTTGGATAAAGTTTTTTTTTTTGTTGACGAAATAATTCCATCAAGATTTCTTCATAATGTCACTGACTTAAGTCTATCATTTAGGAAATTGTTAAATAAATAAATTTAAAAAATACCACATTAGAGGGTATTTCCAAACTTTTGACTGCTACTGCAATTCTTGGAGACTTGTGTGCATTAAAATCGATTATAAAATTATTATCCCGATAACATCAATCCGTATCAGTGATCATTTTGGTTACCAAAATCATGATGTGAAACTTTCATACCTTTTCATCTTGAGTCACGGAGGCTTTATAAGCTGTTTGTGACACACTTTCCTCTGCAATATTGATTTCCCACAACCAGCACGATCATGTAACTGTAATTGACGTCGGACGCATGGACAGAAGCCAGCCGTTGGGCAACAAATACGCAATCATCACTGATAGAATTGAACTTCCTGATAAAAGTAATGAAAGCATTGTTTTCGGCATGTTGGAATCCAGCGCTGCAGAGGCAAGTCTCTGTTTTGCGTCTGCCTCGTTGAAGTAAAGGCATAAAAGAGGGAAAGAAATAGAATCAAGATTACCGTTTGAATCACATCATTCTCCACCATTAAACGTTCCCTTGGGGAAAATTCTGTTTTAGAGAATCTCGAATACTGGTCCAACTTTTTCAAATTCTCCTCAACAAATTACCGGTCCATGTAGATTACAATTAGTTGTATCAGTAATCTGGGTTAGGATTACTTGGGCAGAAATTGCTGTATTTTTCTGAGTGTACGATGGAGTGTCTCAAGATGTACCAGATGAATTAAAAAGTAATGAAAGAGCTGGCTTCAACTCTCAATAAATGTATGCTGGCATTTTCCTTTGTGTAGACTTTATTCCCGTTGGCCACGATCAGAGCGCTCCAGTGCATAATAGACTCGTCTTCTAAAAGCATCCCTTGTACCGCTGATGCAACCCAATACAAACTCCAGTTTCCTAATGGAAAATAGTGCCTGACCCTTTTTGCTGTAGACCGTAATGGGTCCTCTTTGCCTGCTAGCAAAAACCAATGTTGTATTCAAACTTCTCTCTCTTTGATTATGTTTTTTTTTTTTGCCAACTTGAAAAACTCGATGTTCAGGCTTTGTTCGAGCACAGAAACATGACACATCATCAAGTGACAGCGACGTTGTGAGTGTGTGTGTGTGTGTGTGTGTGTATGTGTGTGTATGTCTTTGTGTGTGTGTTTATAGGTAACACAGGAATCCTTTATTGAACAGCACACAACACGAAAGATCTCAACTGCCATTTCAAATAAATAAATAAATAACATTTCCCACGCATGGGGTACAAATGGTTGGCACATCCACCTCACAATCCTAAATCCTGTTCAGTGCTCTGATCAGTGGTTGCTGTTTTTAAAAACGCCACATGACTAAAGTCGGCTTGGCCTGGCAAGTAACCTTCTCTTCCTTCCCATAACCATCTGGGTGAATGTGAAGGTGCAGTATTTACTTAAGAAAGATGATGTATGTTGGCTCCATTGCGTGATTGTCTTTCTTGTATTATAGGACCGAACTCTGCTGGTGAGTCATAATAAATGCGTCATGAGCAAAATATTTTCATCAACACAGCACATGGGCTCTCCTGGAACAATCCCAATTGGATTTAGTTGCCACCCATGGGATGAGATCAGACACGCTAAGGTACAGGGCACATACAGCTGTGAAATCAGACGATGATGATGATGATGATGATGATGATGATAATAATAATAAGCATGGAACCCATGTGCTTAACTGTAGCCATATGAGCCAGGGAACTATGGGTCTGACCACCGCATGGTCAGAAGTATAGCAATGCATAGTGGACTAATGGAAAAAGGTACAAGTGGGAAGGGAAACAGACGACTGGTGCATTGCAGTGGTGGAGCAAACCATTTCTTCTGCTCATCCAACGAGTGCTGTGATAGAAATTGGACCTGACCATGCCAGAGGCTGGAGATGAGACACTCTGGCACGCACACACACACACACACACACACACGCACACACACACACACACACACACACACACACACACACACACTCAGAGTAACATCATAAACCTCAGAAGGACAGCCTTTGACGTTAGCAAACTTAGAGGGCCTGCAGTGCAGGAACCCAAGAGACAACCTCAGGCGCCTTGAGTGGCTGCAGAGTTGGCAGAACAAACCGGAATTGCTGCAAATGATTGCATGTTCACTGTAAACATTTATGAGCTGGAACACAAGCATAAATGAAGAAATGCTTGCAGCATTTAAAGATGTGTTTTGGGTTATTGATACATTGAAAAGGAGAAGAAAAATGCTGTGTCTCGTAATTTTACAACAGGTTTATTTGATAAAATCTTCTCACGTGAATACATTGACAGCAGCACGTCAACTGACTAACACGCCCGCCTCACAGTGCAGAGGTGCAGGGTTTGATTCCGGCTCCGGCCTTCCTGTGTGGAGTTTGCATGTTTTCCCAGTGCCTACGTGGGTTTTCTCTAGGGTTTCGTCTCACATTCCAAAAACATGCATGGCAGGTGAATGGACCACTCTAAATTGTCCCCAGGTGTGATTATGATTGTGAATGGTTGTTCGTCTATGTGTGCCCTGCGATTGGCTGGCAACCAGTTCGGGGTGTACCCTGCCTACTGCCCAAAGACAGCTGAGATGGGCTCCAGCACGCTCCGCGTCCCTCAGTGAGGATACGTAGATTAGAAAATGCATGGATGGCTGGGTAATACATTGACTTTCGAGATTTAGCGGCCCTTAGTGGTGATAATGCAAACTGCAACATAGCAAGCTCCCACTGGTGAGGCCATGCAGCTGAAACCTGACTGCGATGAAAAAATATTACCACGATTAACAGCCTCTTCTGCTTTGCATGAAGGTTTATTCGTATTTATAATACACCAATCAGAATTCTTCAAATATCCATGAAATGATAGATAGAGGGGCTGCAATCTCCCTCGCTGATTCCTGGCATGGCTGACCAGTCTGCAAGATAATTATTCAGATCACATCTGCCACACCCCTTCAACCGGCCCACCCCATCTCCACTCTGCCTTCTAGCTCAAGCTGCCATTGTGGCACAACCAGTTGCTTTGACAAAGGACACAAGTTACCTTGGGTGTCAGAATGGCTCAAGCCGTCATGTTTTCAATCAATTACAAGTGGGTGCATTTGGAGGCTTTTTTAAAATGCATTATTTGGTGGCTGTATTTGCGTGACTGAATTTTCTATTGCTTCTGGCCATATACTATATTATGTATATGTGCAATTGCTATATGGAACCCAGTTTGATATACTGAAGTTTGCATATGTGAATGTGCAGACAGGTGTGTTGGCCTGAGTCCGGCTGCAAATATAGTATACAGACGAATATTAAATCTCCCCGACAAAGATTGCCTATATAAAAACTTTAAACCATAAATATACCACAGTCAAAGATCCAAAAGCAATTTAATATAATTTCAAATGTTTGCAAAACATGTTGATACATAACCGTACAAGCATAGCACAACAAACACTTAGCAGCTAAGGACATACATGTGCACCATGTATAGTGCTTGTACAGTGTGTGCATGTCAACAATTATGATGATTATGATGATGAATTACTGTAACAGTGCAGTCCAGTGTACACGGTTAACTAGTTCACTGATAATCAAAGCACAGTTAGATGGATGGAGGCGAGTGGCGATGCTCTGTGGGGCAGCGTGCTCCGCTTTGAAGGCCGCTGGGCCAATGTAGCAGTTAGCGCTTCTGTATTGACTGAGTCGATACCGGTGGACCTACACAATGACATCACAAATTAGCGGTCCTAGACAAGTTTTGCGATGTTCTGCCGAGCAGTAGATATGGATTAAGCAGCGTCATATGTCAATTTTTTGGCTTTGTTGGGGCTGATAGCCAACTTCCATTATTTACATTAAAAAAATGCATATAATACAAAACTAAGAAAATAATCTTCCTACTTGTTTTTTGCCAAACTGCGTATAGACACGTTTTGACCACGGAAACCGGAGTTCCCAAAGAACAGTGTTTGAGTTGGCAAATTTGCGTTTGCCAAACTGCAAATATGTGGTGGTCATGCTGACAAAATGGCAACTCGAGATACATTTTGTAACATGTTTTAACAACTATACAGGTTGATCTGCAACTACTGGAAAAATAGCCATCAGAAAATACACTGCCTTACTGTCATTTAATGTAGCACCTACCTTCAATAAAAATAGCTCATCGCTGCTAGGATGCAAAACAGTGCACATTTCAGTTTAGTCATACTGCTGGATGTCTGTGGGCTCACGTTGGATGGCTGCTGACTAAAAGTGACTTTCCTCACGGCCACGGTACACACAGCAGCACAACACCATATGTGGAGCTACTCAATCTATGCATGGCTGCCTCCCTTAATTAGCAGAGAATAAAACAAATCAAAATAGCCCTGGAAAATTCAAGCTTCTTTTCACCTCCCTTAAGCAAAATTACATTTTCTCGCATGTGGGTTGATCAGGCTAAATGTGTGAAATACACGAATGTCATAACATGTCATTTGAGATGCATGCAGACACACACAAAAAATAAAATCCAGGCATAATGCAGGTGTCATGTCAGGCTATTTTGCTCATAATTTTTCACAATGAAGTTTGAGGAATAAGACACCATGAACCATTCACCTGTGAAGGATTAAAACGAGGCTCGAAGCTTCGCAGCTATTTTTTTTTAAATCAGGGATTTGTTTTTCATGACCTTCCATCTTAAAATTATGTAGTATTAGATTCACATGAACCGGAATCTCCTTTGATCTATAGTAAATGTTGGCTGTGGGGGAAAAATACAATATATGTGTATGTAAAAATGACATACATCCATCCTCATTGGGGTAATATTTGCCGTAAATATTTGTAATAAAACCACTTTCAGGCCATAACTACAAAAGAAATTTAAAAAAAATAAGTGTAGCAATAACTGAACATTCCTTCTTCTTTTGCAGCTCGGCTGTACTGTAGTTCTTTTTGTATTGTCTGATGCTGATCTTTTTTGTCATTAAGGCTGTAAATACACATAAAAAAACGGAATATGAATGTAAACATGGCACAACCTGAATTAAGTAGCCGCTCCTGCACTGCATTCGTGTGTTGTACTGGAATTGGAGGATGACGCGTTGTGAAGTTGCTGGACTCACGCAGAAAACCTTTGCATCGCTAAAGGCCATCTGATCTTATAAAGGCTAACCGCGCCTCCTACTGGAAAATATTGGACAACAGCAATCCCATTCAGGCGTCGATTTTACTAATGCGAGAAGTCGGGCCTACTAACGACTTCCGATTTATGTCTTTCCTGTTGCTTTAATTTGAAGCAAAACTATGGATTTGAGTCATATCTACTGTCAAATCATCGATTTGACTAAATCAATGAGGAAATAATGAAAAGCAAGCGTTTCTTTTGCATTGTTTATTATCATGAATCTTTCATTACTCACAAGCATTTTCCCTTCGTGCAACCTTTTACAAAAGATGCTCATTAACATACTCGAAAAAACAAAGCTTTCAAGTTGCCAAAATGTTCTCTCCGGAGTTCGGAAAAGGCACTTGCAGCAAATTTAAATTTGAACAACATACCAGTGAAGGTCATTTTTTCCAATCAAGACTCACCCATCTCTAAAAGTCCCCAAAGTATCCATCTTGTCCCCGCTTGCAGCAAATCAATCTAGGGGAAGACATTTTGCAGACCAGCGGGTGTTTGCAAACAAGATGGAAATGGAGACGCCTCCAGCAGCAAGAAAGACGACCTGGAGGGGAGGGTGGGAGTCTCCCGTGTCATGATAAATTATTCATTCATCACCGGGGTGTGTTCACAACACATCTTAAAATTCACAGGGGGAAAAATGAGAAGCCACTTCATCTCTCTTTTTTTTAGGGGAGGGGGGTTATGAAATAATTTTTAATCATCAGTACCTTTTGCCATTAAAAACAGCTGTGATATTTAAAAAAAAATACCTGACTAATTCTTAGGTTTGTTTTAACACGAGAGCAGAACAAATGCAGAACACAGTTATGTGGCTTTCGATGGAAAGAAGCGCTGAATTAAAGATCGTTGATGGCATCATCTGCAGCTGAGTGCCCACGCACACTTGTACGCTCACGGGCACGCGCACACGCACGCACTCGCACTGAACACACATGCATACAGTACCACGCACACACGCTCCCTTTCATTCACTCACCACACGCATCCTCCTCCCTCATTCCCACGCATTGCCCATTAAGTGTCGGATGCAGAGCAGCGATGGGCTGGATGCATCCCCATCTTTTGTCCAAATCGAATCCACTGCCTCTTTTTTTTTTTTTTGTTGGGGACCAATCCACAATCCGCTCTACTCGCGAACAAACAGCAGTCCTCGTGTTTACCTGTTCTAAACGACAGAAACAAAAGAAAAGAAATCAGACAGACTTGTGGCCGCACACTGACAGTGGCAGAGTGGACAAGAGGAAACCCACCCAAGGAGAAAGACTCGGCGCATCCCCCCCGCCCCCTTTATTTAATTTAGATTTTTTTTAAACATTACTTTCTTTCGATGCTGACGCCTGGTAGCCCGTGGTGACCTTGAGAAGAAACATCTCGTTAGTGTTCCCAAAAGGTAGCTGTGGAAGGTGCGCGCCGAGTATCCAGACGTGTGCGCGCACTCACGGGAGGTTATGACCGCCTTCCATCACCTGAACACCAGGCTTCTGCCGCTCATGATGATCATCATGATGATGATGGGATGCTTGATCGTTGACGGAAGTAAGTGTATTGTCTCTGTCATTGCCATCGTGTATTTGGCTTGAATCAGTCTAATAGTGGTTGATATAGGCTACTCCAATATACACAAATGTATCGTGTCATATATGCAGTGATTCCCATATACTGTGATTATCATGTTATGTCAATTCCGCTGAACCCTTTAATTAACCTTTGAGAAAGCAGTCATAATCCGTTTTAAGGACCATACTGTCGCCCACTTGCTTGTAGCTTTTCCATTAGACGGCAGAAGGTACCATAAACCAGTGGTTTCACCTGTTGCCTTTCAAACAAGAGAAACTGTCATGGCTTCCCGTGATGGTATGGGCTTTGTGTCCAAATATCAGGCCCATAATTCACACTGAGCAAGTCAATTTGTGAGTAAATTGATGAGGTCAGTATAATACTTATTGATGTGCCATGACATTCCACTACATGCAAAAATGCGTGCCTCGTCTTAGTAAAAGCTTGGAAACACAATGGATCACCTGTCATTAGCATCATAAAGCACTTTAAAGTAGACTCTTTCAACTGTAGTGAGCTTTCAATGTTAGATATAAGATAAGAAAACCTTTATTTAACCCACATTGGGGAAATTTGCAATCTACAGCAGCAGATTTGAAGGCGTGTGTGTGTGTGTGGGGGGGGGGGGGGGTAGAAAAGAAAAATATAGTATTGCATGCAGAAAAGAAATGTTTCAGAAAAAAGAACTGTACACAGTACAGAATGCAAAATAAAATATAAAATATAGATATAAGCATATAAGCATACAGTATATAAAGTATACCATTATGAATTACAAACTGAATGTGTACATATACAGTACACAGGACACATATGACTTTCAGGGTTTCTCTGAGAAGTCAGAAATGAATCAAACATCATAACATTCCTTCATCCAAACTATTACTTTTTTTTTTTTTTTTTTACTGTTCAGCAACGCAAGTAGATAGATAATTGGACATCTTAAATTCACATTTAAAAAAAATTATTTATATTTTGTAAAACACTAATTTTGAACATCCATGAATAAGCAGAAGTGTATTTTAGGATTAAAATGTAATTTTTGTTAAAGCGCTTCTACTGGGGTATGAATAGCGACAATAACACACAAAAGGGTTTGGGTAATGAGTTCTGCTGTTAATTTAGGGCAGCTGTTGCATAAACCTGGTCTACCCACATGATAATACATGAGCTACTGCAATGTATTCTGGGAATTGTTGTATCATTGCATTCAGTTGAAAAAAAGTGCATTACATGCATTGTAATTATCGTGTCATCAGTGGTTATATTTTTGAGGGTTCCATTAATAATTTGCATTGTGTCCGAAAACATATAAAAGGTGTCGAAATACGGCCACGGTTGTATTGGGAGTCAAGTTAACCACAGCAAAGGAGACAAGACATCAGACAGGATGCTCCCCAGATGCATCAGCTTGCCTGACAAGAACTCATTGATGCAACAAACAGCAGATGCTGTCACATATATTTGAAGCAGCTTCTCACCCAGTGTAGTTTTTCTTAGTGCAGCCTGAATGTTTTGTTTAATAACAATGATACTGTGTGTGTATATACAGTATGTACAGTATTCGTTCATCAATGTTTTTTTTTTCTTCAGAGAAGTCAGAAGTGAATCAAACATAACATTCCGTCATTCAAACCTTTTTGGACTCTGTGTAGAGCAGCTCTTTCGCATGGAATCTTCTTCAAGTTCAGCAATAGCACTTTGTTTTTGAGTCAAGTGGGTACTTTATGCCTTCATATCTCAACTAGAAAAACAGCTGTGGTAAAGCTGTCAAAACGGTAATTGATTGTCCACCAGGGAGATTCCAAAGGCATATCTCTTCCTGACTGGCTCTCTGGCCCTTTTAATGAGCTGCGGTACAAATCAACAGGTGTTTAATTCATCCGGTCAGCCTTCCGCTTTCTTGACACTCGATTGAGCAAAGCATCCGTGTCAGATGAGTCCATCAATGGAGACCAGGGGGAGGTCACATTCTTTAACATAAACAAGGTGAATTATCGGGCGGCCCGTTAGTTGAGTGGTTAGCACGTCGACATCACAGTGCAGAGGTACTGGGTTCAATTCCAGCTCCGGCCTTCCTGTATGGAGTTTGCATGTTCTCCCCGTGCTTGCGTGGGTTTTCTCCGGGTATTCCGGTTTCCTCCCACGTTCCAAAAACATGCATGGCAGGCTGATTGAACACTCTAAATTGTCCCTATGTGTGAATGTGAGCGTGGATGTTTGTTTGTCTCTGTGTGCCCTGCGATTGGCTGGCAACCGGTTCAGGGTGTCCCCCGCCTACTGCCCGAAGACAGCTGGGATAGGCTCCAGCACCCCCTGCGACCCTAATGAGGATAAAGCAGTTCGGAAAATGAATGAATGAATGAAAGGTGAATTATCTTCCCTCAGAAGCATCGGCACCTCCTGGAGAGGTTTTTCCATTATCCACCGATCCATTTTTTTTATACCACTTACACTATCATGTTGAGGGTTGTGTGGAGCTGGAACCTATCCCAGCTGACTCTGGGAGAAAGGAAGACCACACCCACAACGGGTCGCTAGTCAATCAGAGGGCACATGTAGAGAGAGTCCATTCATGTGCGTCAGTATTGAGTGGGAACTGCACCCGCGCTGACTGTACAAAGCCAAACAAGTGAACCAATACATCGGCACTGACTATAAGATTTTTTGCAGCATCCATTGCACGATCTAATAAAGTAGACGATATAACTGCTTAAAAAATGTGTCTAGATACAGGTGAGTTTAATTTGTGCAACCGCTTTACAAAATAAAATGGAGTAAATTCAAAACACAATTTTTTCAGTGTGGCGTGGCAGGCCATATCAAATATTATACTGTATATCCTCCACTGGATTTTGCTGCTGTTGCTGAATTTACTACATCTCATTTCATCAAATGGTTGCACTAAATGCAATCCTCTGGATCCAGAAGTAAAAATGTATCTGGATTCAAATGATTTTATTTTGTGAAAAAACTTTGGATGAAATGAAATTGTGTAAATCCAACTCCATTTTTTTCAGTGTACGGTATATGCCACAGGCTGCTACAAAAAAAGTATCTTAGACACCACTGCTTTACCAGGCGTCTAATGTTTCATTGACTGAATTTCAGCAATGGAGTAAATGAACAATAGGTTCATGATTGTGGTAGTAGTTTGCAGTGGTGGAAAAGTACCCTGCGGCATGCTGAGAGGTGTTTGAGAGAAGATTTGCAGCGCTCGTTGAACAAATGGAATGGTGGCTAAATGTTAGGTGTCGCGTCAGCAGTAGCTGTGATGCAGGAACACATTTTGGAATGATCACCAAGTTTCTGTCAGCCATCAAGAATGTTCATAAAAATCCAATCTCATTTCTTGATATAATGTATCTACATCAGCATGCGCAGCTTTCATTGTCTTTAGGGGAAGCCGCGCACGCACATTCATCCTTCGCAGAGAGCCATTAGCCAGATGAGGCTGTCCCAGTCGATCAGCAAACTGGTTGTTCCCTCTGATTGAGAGACTGCACTTGAACAGACCATACAGAAAGTCAACAAGTAAACAAAAGGCACAAGGCTCATGTCTTTTTTTGTCTGTATCAGGAGGAAAAAAAAAAGTCAAAAGGAGGCTGGATTTGGAGTGCTTGATATTCTGTCATGCTAGTAAGCAATGAAAGGCAAACTGAAAGTGAATAGGACCTTTTTAAGATGTGAAATCGGGTTATATTTGTCATCCAGACTTTTACAAATTAGCAATGAGCAGAAATATATCATTTGTATGCATGCAACATGAACGCTGGTGAAGGGTTACTTGTGTGCTTCTGCTACTGCACTTTTACATAGTTTCGTTGATCAATGTGGTTAAGTGTGGTTTTCTTGCCGTGTTTTTTTCAATCTCTTGGTTTTTCATGACTCTCTCCATTATTGATCTCATCTCCGTCTTCGGTCATCCATCTCACTTTGACTCGTGTTTTTCTCTTTCCCATATCAAAATATTGAATTCTTTCCTCCATCTTTATGTGATCGTAGTCACTGTGTCCATGTCATGTTCTGTCAATGTTCATCCTCCATATCTGTCTGTGTCTGACTCATTCTAATGATGGCCTCATGGGAGCGTGTGTGAATGTGTGTGGGTGTGTGTGCGTGTGTGCGTGTGTGCGTGTTGCAATTTCAATACCAGGGAATGTCAGAATTTTGCTGCCATGATGTGACGAAGTTCAGAGAATGCTTTGTAAGATAGTAACAGATGTATGCTTGCCTATCTCTTTTCTCACTTCAATGGGGATGCTTAAATCACACACGCCAGTAGCCTATAAATGAAAAATCGCTGTTGTTTTCTTGATTAGGAATTAAAGGGGAGGTTTCTATTTTTCTAATCATAATTTTTTGTCATATTTGGAACGACTGTCAGTATAAGCCAGAACCGATATGATGAGTGAATGCACAAAAAAAATGGGGTCTTAACCACACACTAATGTGTTAGCATAGACTTTGCCGAAACTATCGTGGAAAATCTACCATGGAAAAAGTTACGGCATCTATCATAAACAATCTATGTAATACAGAAAATATTCACATTAGTATAAAATTGTGTGTGTGTGTGTGTGTGCGTGCGTGTGTGTGTGTGTGTGTGTGTGTGTGTGTGTGTGTGTGTGTGTGTGTGTGTAACCATGGCAACAGCTGCGCCAGCTCCCCCGGTGAATGTGTCGGTGACCCAGCTTCGAGCCAATTCGGCCAGGGTGACCTGGAACGTGCCGCTTGGAGACACCGTGATTGGCTATGCCATCTCTCAGCAGGTACTTTCTGTTTGGAGATTTGATTTTCCGGGTTAGGTGAGGGAGAGAGGGAGGGAGGCGATCGTCCCTAATTGGCCAGCAGTCGAGTTCAGGGTGTACGTCGCCTGTCACGAGGTCACCAAAATGAAATTGTTGTCACATGCCTCATTAATCCCAATCTGTCCCTAATTCAAATCACCATAGTCTGCTCTCATTTGTGATTGCCTGAAGGTCAATGGTTCTGTTTATCTTAGAAACCAAACATCCTCGTCAGGGAAATAAGAAGAAAATGGAGCCGACCACTAGTTTTACCTTTATCACCCAATGAGGTGTAGTAGAAGACCTCATAAATCAGGGGTGTCCAATCTACAGCCTGTGGCAATTTTTTTAGCTGCTTGTGCCACATACTAATATTCATATATGCATATTGCATATTCTGTATATATACAGTATACACTGGGCACCATGGTCACAAGGGTTAGAGCACCCTAGGGCTTTAAACCAGGGCTAGGGTTTCTATGTGGGGTTTTCAGTAGGTTTAGGGTTTCAAATGAGGGATTTAAAGTAAAGATAAGGTTCCAAAGTAGGTGTTTAAAATAGAGTTTGGGGTCAAACTTGGAATTTTAAAGGAGGGTGTTAAAGTAGGGTTGGGTTTCAAAGTAGGGTTTTAAACAAGAGATGGGCTTTTAGATTAGTGTTTCAAACTATGAGTCAAGTCAGAACTTTGAAGCAGCTCAAAATCAATTTTTGCTTTCACACGCTGCAACATGCCAAGCAAGAAGGATAAGCAGGACAAAGAAATCTGCAGACAAAGACTTGACTTGCTTCTGCATTCATTTCAAATCCCAAAGCGGCCTCCAGCTCTTACGCAAGTCTCTGTCTCCCTGACACACACACACACACACACACACACGCACACACGCACACACACACACACACACACACACACCCACACGCACACGCACACACACACACACCCACACACACACTCAAGTCCGTTTTGGGGATGCAAAACTTATTTTTTCTTGTTGTGTGGACAAGTCATTTAGCGTTTTGTTGTGTGTCTGCTCCAAATTCAAACTACATTGATGACCAAAGAATGCAACCTCTGGGTAACTGGCAATGATAAACACACAACACTCTTTTTTTTTTTTTGCAGAAAAATAAATCTTCACTTTGAAGGTTAGGCTCTAATGCTCAAAATTGATTTTTTGTTCCCTGAAAACAATTATTGTGACACTCGCTTGCCTGCAGATAAAACCCGTGCCTCCCATTTACTTTTTCACAAAGGCATTTAGAGCTGGACTGATTCGATGTGTGTGCGTCATCCGCAGAGGCAAGATGGCCTGATGCAACGTTCCATTCGTGAAGTAAACACATCAAGTCGGTGGTGTGTGCTGTGGGACCTGGATGAGGACACACACTACAGTGTGCAGGTGGAACACACACACACAAACACACACACATTCTCATCCCCACTTCACGGCAACATCTCATTTCCTTATCGTTGCAGTTGTGCCCATGTGACTCCGCTGCTGTGACTTTGCAAAACTTTTTATGACCTTCGTCATCTTGCCCAGGGAGCATTTGCAAGATTCCACTTCTCAACTTTTTGTCTTATTGCCTTTGACAGAAAGTTGTGATGTGGAAGTTTTCATAATAGATATATTGTGATAAGAACAATAGAAAAAATATAGAGTGAAATTGTATATCTTTATCTCAAGGTTCTTTTTAGTGTGTTTCATTCATGAAAGGTGAAGAATTGCAAAGTCTCCCTTGGAACTATTTTCCCTCTCTTGGGCGCTCTGGGATTTATTTTGGACATCCCTGAACTAGAGATTCTAGGCTGACATTGTACTTGACGCGAATAGGAATACGTTGACAGTCGTCATCAGCAAGCACGTGTCCTGCAGAAGTGTCATTGAAAGCTCATCTATCACAAGTGGTTTGAACGCATTGGAGGGCAAAGCGCAATCACCATCAGGAATCCCTGAAAAAAGATTGACTGGACTGGAGTATTGTTATTATCAAGGACCAGTTGACAGATAAGCACAAGGACAGGAGAACACAGGTTATTGTGTTTTACCGTGAGGCCTGTTTATAACACTGGAGAATCCAAGAACCTTTTTTCTTTGGAAAATTATTAATTATACATTAAATGACTGCACCAAGTTCACTGAACACCAAAATATATGTTTTTTTCACATTTTTAGTGCTTTAACCCTAATTTAGGATTAGGGCCAAATATGACCCTTTGGGATTTAAGGATATCTCCAGGGTTAAAGGGAAAGTCAACACCCAAATATTTCTTTACACTAATATGTTCTGGACCCACTTGTCTAAACACGAATTTCTGATTAATATTATGTTTGTGGAATACGAGTTAAGCAGAAAATTTCACCTGTTTTTATCCATGTCAAGGAGCAGGCATTTTGCCACATGCTGTCGCCTGAAAATGAGATCACCATTGATTAGGGCTTTGTCATTTTAGCTGTTGTGTCGAAACGACTTGAGCTTGTCGCAAGGGCATCTGGTGGGCTAAAATGGTTTTGAAATTAGAAGTTCTTGTCCACCTGTTTGGCAACTGCTTAACAGTCTCTGAATATGGTTTCACGTGACTGTGTTATTCTGAAAGCGCTGTTTGAATGTTTTGTCTTCACACGAAGGTAGAGAGAATTCATTTCAAAAATAGCGATATACTTAGCCCTGAACACACTCTTTACGTCCACGTGTGAAGACAGAAAACCTTGAAATCATATTTGTGCTCAGGTGCAGTCTGTTGGACTACATGGCGACAGCCAACCCAGTCGCGCCATCCATTTCAGGACCTTGGAAAGAAGCGACCACTACCCTGCTGGAGTGCTTGACCACCGTAAAGTGGAGTTTGTTCTTCATCGCACTGATTGGGCTACGCTCAATTAGTGCGATGATTCTTAATCCTTTCACACCAAGTGCCATCTTAGTACTTAGCAATGTAGCAAATGTACTGAGAGCTCTCCAACTACCACCGCAATGACCAACATTAAAATGACGTGGTCAGAGGTTTTATTTTAAAAAATGTATTTGATATTATTGTAATCAACTGAAATATTATGCACACTTTGTGCAAGATTTACACTGCGCTTAATATGTCAGAAAATAAAACTGTATTGTATTGGAAATTAAGATAAATATTTGAAAACAGCTCTAAAAAGATTAAATCCAAATGCATTGTACTCAAAAGTTATTTACAAGCGAACTCTACACAACAAATATTACTGCAGAAAACAAATTTTAGTCATTCATTCTTCCATATATCACTAGGAGTGCTACTGCTAGTACTACACCAGCGATGGGCAACATTTTGGATTAGATTTTTTTACAACCCCTCCCCCAAAAATATTCAAACTCTGACAAAAATTCAACCTCGATTTTCTGTGTAAAGCAGGTGAGAATGGAGTTACAGTATAAAATCCAAAATATGAAAACATTTGGAAAAAAAGAAGAAAAAGCTATGAATATGCAAATCCATGGGTGCCGAACTGCAAATATGCAGAGGTTGACTGAAATTTTAAGTTGTAATATCACCAATCACCACTAGAGAGCAGACATGCCTTAATTGCTCTTATACTGAGGCTTGAACTGAGAGACTTGGCCTCATACTTTTTTTGTGTGTGTGTATTTGGAATAACATGAAGGACAGACAGAACCTTAGTATTACAATTTAGAGTGAGATCATTATTGTGAACAAAAGTACAAAATGATCATTGTTACACTTAATGTTGGGTCCTTATTCTGTACTTTTGTGCCTTCCTTGAACGGGAATGTTTATGCCTCTTTGCACTGGACTTAAAAAAAAATGTGTGTGTCCTCAGATGAACCAGCAATGGAGGGTTTGGGAATGTCACCTCAGTTGCAGACTGGAGAGCTGCTCATAATCACCACAGTGCTGCTGCTATGGGCAGGTCAGCTTCTCTCCGCTTCTCTCTGCTTCTCTATACTTGTGTGTCTCACATATCCACCTCAACTTGTTTTTTGTTATTGTAAAGTGTCCTTGGGTGCCTTGAAAGGCGCTTATAAATAAAATGTATTATTATTATTATTATTATGTGCTCACATGTCTGCATCTTTCTGCCATAGCTGTTATCGCCCTGTTCTGCCGGCAGTATGACATCATCAAGGACAGCGATACAAATGGTACCCGAGAAAAGACCAAG
Source organism: Hippocampus zosterae (assembly GCF_025434085.1). Taxonomy (NCBI): domain Eukaryota; kingdom Metazoa; phylum Chordata; class Actinopteri; order Syngnathiformes; family Syngnathidae; genus Hippocampus; species Hippocampus zosterae. The sequence continues at coordinate 25,718,720 of NC_067452.1, forward strand.
AGGCCACTGGTTCCGGTTGCTTCCTCCTACTATAATACCTCTCCCACCAGCTCACCCATCTACCACAACGGTGCCATCCACAGTGGCAGGGTGATTCCTTTATTGCTGCAAAGCTTGTCTTCCACACCCTACCCCCCGCAAAGCTTTCTTTCCGCAGTACCTCCGCGATGCATTACTGGCAGCTGAAAGTCTTGCTCAGTAGAACAGCCTCTGTAGGTGCTTCACAGATCTCTTAGCAACCACCGTTTTTGTCATCATGGCTAAATATAAAACAAGTAGGCTGGAAATGGCGCTTTACAATGCAGTATTGCAACAGAATCTTTCCATTGGCATTTTTATGTGTATCTGTAAAATTGCTATGTTCGCCAACAACTGCATTCCAGGAAAATGATGTTGCTTTTTCCCTCCATTTTTCTATACTTTCGTCTTCTCAACTGGCAGACCACCAAGCTCAGAGAACATGAAACATTTACAACCTTCATTACGAAACCTCACAACTGGGAAATAAAATTAAGCTATATCTTGCAAACCCGGTGCAGAGAGAAATAATTGACACAACTTTCAATTTACGCTTGGTACCCCACAATGACAAAATGTCATTGAGCAGGCACCCCATGTACAAAAACGCACACAAAAACGTTTATTCCATGCTGACATTCAGATGCACCAAGTGTGAAATGACCGTGGGACTGTGCTTCATGCCAACTACATGGCTGGCATACGTATGTTTTTATTTCTTTAGTGCTGTTGCTGTTTAGTTAGAAGGCAGGCAGGCAGATAGATAGATAGAGAGAGAGAGAAAATAGAGAATAGTGAGTATACTTCACACCCGTTGAAATGTATTGTTCAATCACAAAAATCTGGTAAACAGTCAATATACGTTTTCACAAAAAAAGAGAAGAAATTGGGAAGAGAATGGAAAGAAATACAGTATAATAAAACTTTGAAAAATGCTGGGAAGTAATGGGGGAAAACATTTCTTTGAATTTGTGGATGTTGAACCGCAATTATTCCCGTGTTGACTTTTATGATATTTTTGCCCAATGTGCAACGAGAGAGAATATAGTTGCACCTTCCGTAAGCTTTATGTGAAGGGAGCCTATTGCAGCTATATTTTAATTAAAAGCTAGAATTTTAATTATCTATCATTGTAATAGCACTGCTGAGTTGCTGCAATCATCCTTTGCAGTACAATACTACCCTCTGCTGGATATGAGGAGTCAAGGCTCTGACGACTCGTCAGAGAGATGAAGTACATTTTTTGAGTGTGTATCTTGACATTGTGGTGCTATGTTAATATGGGAAATTATTAACACTTTGTGACTCTCATTGTTTAACGAATGGGGCCGTCAGAGACGTAATTCAGGATTAACCCCCACATCCACAACTGAAACACTTTCATACATACCCCTTCAGAATATTATTTCAGTTGTTTGTCTCATAGTATGTGTGTGAAAAGAAAATTTAGCATGGAATGTGAGAGTTGTGTCTAGAGCATTTCCTTTGTGTGATTCTGAGAGGTAGTCTCGAAATATGTCACTGATGGCTCATCATTCTATTTGTCTCCCTCCTAGCTTCACAGAGCCTCATCCTCGATCAGCATCATCCGAGTCTGAGGGCTGTCCGGCGTCCGCAGAGCTGCATTGTCAAGGAACTTGCCGTGATTTGATCATCACAAGTTAAGAAACTAAACGGGCTTGAACAAAAGCCAATTTTAAAGTATGGCATGACATGGGAAAAGCAAGCAGCACTCAATTCCTATGAAAAACTCCTGCGAAGAAATAACCACCCTGGAAGAGGTCAACTTGCCACAAAGACTTGGCCCTTTGTTATGGAGGGTGTGGTGCTTTCGCTTTCGGCCCTGCCCAAAGGACAGGTTGACTTCTTGTTTCCAGTTGTGCTCCTTCAAAGACTTAAGCAAATGTTTGCAAGCATGACAGGCAAATCTACTCATCCAACTGGTTTTGTTGTTGTTTTTTGGCACGTGTGTGTGCGCGCGCGCGTGCGTGTGCGTGTGTGCGTGCGTGCGTGCGTGTGTGTGTGGGGGGGGGGTGCGTGCGTGCGTGCGTGCGTGCGTGCGTGTGTGTGTGTGTGTGTGTGTGTGTGTGTGTGTGTGTGTGTGCGTGTTTGTTTGTTTGTTTCTTTTACTCAGTGCAGGGCAGTCAGCATTTGCACCCAGGCTTTGGCTGAGCATACGCAGGAGTTTGTTTGTTCATTAGATAGTTTATTTTCTTCATTGGGTCAATTACGAAATTAGTAACACCACTATAGTAGTAATAATGCATTTTATTTTTGGTTGACTTCCAAGTCACCCAAGACCACTGAAAAAAAAAGAGCAATATAAAATTATGAAATGCAAAACAAAGAGTAAAATACAGCCAAGTAGTCTAAAACATAAGAATCAATACAACACAAGATAAGATACTTATAACCAAATCAATTCTAATGAATATGCCTGTTGAGACATGTTTTGACTAAAGGTGCGTCGTCAATATTCTTAAATACAACGTAGTCAGACACCCCCCGTTACATAGGCCTGTTGAGGCGTGTTTTGACGAAAGGTTTGAATGTGGTGAGGGAGTCCGAATTTATTTATTTATTTCTTCTGCGAGGTGGGAAAGTGGTCCAAAACTAGGAAGTCTATATGTTACTCTTTGCTAGGGTTGATTGTGTCCCCAAGAAGACCACTATACAGGAGGTTCCGTTGCCGAATTTGTGCATTGTCACTAACCAATGCTAATCTAATAGTAATAACATAATTGCAGCAAATATTTGCATGCAAAAAAACCTTTATGCTACAATTATAAAACATAAAACAATCAAATGGAAAAACAGTGAAGTACAAGGGAGAACTGACAGAGAAAGAATGGCCTTTAGACAAACATCAGTGACTGCAACTCAATATCTGATAAGAACTGATTGGTAAAGATTTATTGAATTGTTATAATTATATTTAATAATAATATAATTAATAATATAATATATATAAATTATAATAGAATGAATAATGGCAACCGATTCAGGGTGTCCCCCGCCTACTGCCCGAAGACAGCTGGGATAGGCTCCAGCACCCCCCGCGACCCTAGTGAGGATTAAGCGGCTCGGAAGATGAATGAATGAATGAATAATAATAATTATATAAATATTTTTGTTTACATTTTAATTTACATGCTTAAGACACACCACGTTGCTGAATCTATCATCATCGTTTTTGAGGAGGGGGGCGGGGCTCCTTCTCATGCAATGGACATTTCCAATTTATTGCACGTGTGCAGATCAGGTTTAAGGTTTTCACCACCAAGATGTGAGTATGAAACCCGTCGAAATGGTAAGTTATATGAAATGTTGACTGGTGTTTTTATCCATCACAATACAATTTGTTGATTTGATTCACTTCTTAGACAACAATATTCAAGAAGGATTTTAAGGACTTTATCTTCGCTTAAGAAATCAGAGAGTTTTACTGAAATCACATTTTGGTTGATGATAGTTTGTTAATAATAATAATAATTAAAGATAATGTTTGTTGTTGGTTTGCATCGTGGTCCCCATTTGACTCTCAATCCACGCCAAACTGAACGTGCCCCATGTGACGACATTGCGTGACGTTCATAACCTTGAAATGTCCCATGTTGTTTATTGAAACTTGAACCTCTTGTATAAATGGACGCATGTGACGTCTGGTGTGAGATGGAAACACAGATGATGCATTGTACAATTCATAATCTAATTAAAAACTCATTCAATTTTGAACATGAAGTTGGTGGACTTGGACTGTTTGTGCACTGACAAATACGAACAGCAGATGTCGCTTGAGTTCTATCATGACGCTTGCAAGTTGCAAGCCTCTGACAAGAATGCTTCTATACTAGAAGAGCATTGTTAAATACGAGTTTGTGAAAAACGTTACGAACATTATTCGTTATTCTTGATGTCCATATTAAGGTCCATATACTTTGTCTTCAGTAGTATGACAAGTCAGTGTACTAGGAGAACAACCAGGGCTGCCAGTGACAATGTTGCCTCCCAGAATGCAATGAACTCTTACTACTAAACTACTTTTCGCCTTTAGTCACATTACGAGGCCACACCAAAATGCCTATTCGTAGTTTTGCCTCACTAGTAACAAACATGTTGTCCGACTGGTATTTCAAAGTTGTAGGACAAGTTTCTAGAAATAGACACATGGTCATAAAAGGCAGTTGAGAAGAAACAGACGCAGTTGTTCTACACTGTCTTACAAGAGAGACCAAAGAGGTTACTAGCGTAGCTCAAGAATATCAAATATTATTATATCTTCAAAATGCTCGAATAGCACGAATAGACAGCTATTAAATGATAGGTTTTGTTTATGTTCGTTCACTTGTGTGTGTGTGTGTGTGTGTGTGTGTGTGTGTGTGTGTGTGTGTGTGTGTGTGTGTGTGTGTGTGTGTGTGTGTGTGTGTGTGTGTGTGTGTGTGTGTGAGAGAGAGAGATTCCATCGTCCACAGGCATATTTTCAAAAGGATGCATATTTCTGCTTCATTTGAATAGTGGAAAATGCCAGCTTGAGATCAGAGTTCAGCAGAAGATCAGGCACTGTGGGCATTCACTGACCTTCTTAAATACAAAATACATTCCTGCTCTATTTTGCTTTTGTCTCACCACTGCCTTCTGTCATCACTCTCCACATAATATGGAACACAAAGAACAGGAAAAGGGGGCTTGAGTGAGGGTGTCTTAAGCAAAGGGCAGTTCAAAGCTGGTCCACACACCAAAATAGCACAGCCTGCCCGGGGCCTGTCATCCTAAGTGATGGTGAGCGGGAATTTGTCACTGGCGATATGAGGGAAAGACAAAAGATCGATCAAGTGACTCAATCGTATCTCAGCAGCTCATTCATGAAAACTGAATGTAACATACAGTTTATTACAACATCCTCCTCTCTCCATTCAGGGCACTCTTAAAGTAATGTTTGTTGGAAGGGTGACAGAAGGAGTGTCAGTATGACAGAAGGAGAAGTATGGGAACAGTCTTTAGACTCCTAAATTGTGGTTTGGGACGGGGTCTTGGTGCCTTGCTCAAGGGCACCTTGACAGCAGTAAGAATACAAACGTGCATCTTCCCAATGACTAGTTGTCATTTCTATAGTCCACAGCCGGACTTGGACCGTGCCCCTGTTGTTCCGAAGCCCAAGTCCTGCCACACCTTTGCTGTAAAACACAAAAATAAAAGAGAAGAAAAAAAACAGTGTTAAGGGTTGAAGTGAAACATGATCAACCCTTCAACATTAGCAATGACAGGGATAATAATAATATTAATAATACATTTCATTTATAAGCGCCTTTCAAGACACCCAAGGACACTTTACAATAACAAAAAACACAAAACAATACGGGTTAGATAAGGGGATAGACTCCACCTTGTCCCAATCCTTTGGGAGGATCAGAATCAGAATCAGAATCAGAATCAGAATCATCTTTATTGGCCAAGGATGTAGAACACACAAGGAATTTGTCTCCGGTATAACACGCTGCACTAGTATCATCGTAAACAACAAAATCGTTGAACCATTTTAGAGTAACCAGTAGTTTTGTAGTACCATTTTGTGGTGCAAGAAGAGTGACTACGTCAGTGACTGTTTAAGGAGTTAATGGCTAGAGGGAAGAAGCTGTTTAAGTGTCTACTGGATTTGGTGCGCATGGATCTGTAGCGTCTGCCTGAGGGGAGTGGCTGAAAAAGGTGGTGGGCAGGGTGCGGGGGACCCAGGAGGATTTTCCGTGCCCTTGTCTTGATTCTTGCAGTGTGCAAGTCCTCAAGAGTGGGTAGGGCGGTGCCAACGATTTTTTCCGCCGTCCTAACTGTCCGTTGAAGTCGGATTTTGTCCTTTTTTGTGGCGGCCCCAAAGCAAACCGTGATGGAAGAACACAGGATTGATTCGATGACTGCCGCGTAGAACTGTCGTAGCACCTCCTGTGGCAGGCCATGCTTCCTCAGCAGCCTCAGGAAGTACATCCGCTGCCGGGCCCTTTTCAGGATGGAGATGGTGTTGACACTTCATGTCATCAGCGCTCTAGAAAATAAAAGAATGGATATTACAAAATGATTGAATTCAAGCACTTCCAAATATTGAAAATCCCAATCGCAACTCACTTGAAGCCACTGACGTTGTGCACATTCCAGTGTGAAAATGAGCATTGTTGCCAGGCAGGCATATTGGGAAGAAAACAAAAATAGGACATTTTTTTCTTTGACAGCAGGGCAATTTAACCCACAAAATGACAGGAGGGTTCAAAAAAATTGTCCAAAAATGATGAGACACATTCAAAGTCTACAATGTGAGCAATAATGTGGTGAGGAATTTTTCAAAAAATAGATTATTAAGTAAACAAAATCAATTCTGCTTGATTTTTAGTGCGTAGGAGAAATACCCACATTCTGATCTACTGTCTGGTGTCTGTCACCATTTTACACCAAATGCCCATTTCGTTGGAATGAAGACACCAATTGATCTTCCAGCCTTTGGATGGCTGTTTTGATGATAGACAGGTGAGCCCGTCAGGCAAGGAGGCATAGAGCCAGTGTGTGTGATGCAGGTAAATGTCAGGACACCTTGCAGAACGGCTCTTTGTTCCAAAGGAGTTATCTGGAAAGCTTCAAACGATTAATCTGAGACTGTTTGCACTTCTCTGGGTGTTTTCTCCCCTTCTTCCTCTCAGTTGGGGATACTTTTACACTAACGCGTCCTCTTCAACTCTTCAAATTTTCTGTGCGTTTGATAACTTCTTTAGATTAAAGGTGCAAGGACTTGGCTTTACCTGCAGTAATTGAAAATAATACCAAAAATATGGAGTTTGTGTCACTATCAAAGCTTCAAATGTGCTAAGATTCTATAAGTGAGGTACACAAAACAGAGACTCACTGCCCAAGTACGGTGGACATAAAAAAATAAACACATTTGCATTAAGTCTGTAAGAACTGTTTTTTTTTTAGTTTGTTTTACCATTTAGAGGCGCAATATTTACTTAACAATTATTTGCAATACATTCATCTAATTCATTCATCTTCCGAACCGCTTGATCCTCACTAGGGTGGCGGGGGGTGCTGGAGCCTATCCCAGCTGTCTTCAGGCAGTAGGCGGGGGACACCCTGAATCGGTTGCCAGCCAATCACAGGGCACACAGAGACGAACAACCATCTACATTCACACTCACACCTAGAGACAATTTAGAGTGTTCAATCAGCCTGCCATGCATGTTTTTTTTCGAATGTGGGAGGAAACCGGAGCACCCGGATAAAACCCACGTAGGCCCGAGGAGAACATGCAAACTCCACAAAGGGAGGCCGGAGCTGGAATCGAACCCAGTACCTCTGCACTGTGAAGCCGAAGTGCGAACCACTGGACTACCGGGCCGCCTATTTGCAATACATTTTAACTGAATTGTTATTTGACTCATTGTTTATGAGGGTTTTTTTTAAGATAGAAATAAGACTTCTCTTTTTGATGAACACTTAGACCACAAATTATTTTTTGGTAGTTGAGAACCACTGTTTTAAAACATGCTTGGTGAAGTGGTAAAGGAAAGTGAGCCTTCCCAAATTCTTTGACGTCATCCCATTGGCATGTACATCAATTCAATACTTGACAGTGCATCTTGAGCACGGGCTTTTCAACTTATCATTTCGCATAACACTAACCTGCCGAGTCAGGCTTACCATAGTCCTATTGTGGAGCAATCCTTCCATTTCGTGTGCCCAGACCTCGTCACGTGTGAAATCATTAGCGAATACACGACAAGCAGACTTGTCCAGTGATTCAATGAATCGCTTCCACATGCTTCCGGCCCTTCCCAGGAAATGAGGGTACACCATGAACGCCTCTGCGGCAAATTGTAATCGGAGGACTTAAAGCTGTCACTCAAATCTCGGCGTGACCTTTCACGAGAAAAGGCCCACTGTTTCACATGCATGTTCCTGCGCTTGTATCCTCAGCAGAATTAACGACAACGAATATTTTGTTCAGCTGCAACCTGATCGGGTATTTTCCTATGATTTCTAACACCCACAGGAAAACAAATCCCCATGTATTAGTATCATTATCAGCTGATTTACCATTGCCTTGTGAAATATAGTATGTACACTTATTTTAAATTTGAAAACATGAAACGATATTAAGCCTACTCAGCTTCTGAAGTTGAATTTACTTATCCGAGAGCCATGGCTTTAAGCAAAGGAAGCCTGCAATACTGTACTCTGATGTCATTTATTTGTTCATTAGAGTACAGCACACTCAATAAATTCATCAGTCCTCTGAGATGTTTTAACGCAGCAATGTTGAATCTACATATTTTTTTCAAAGTCAGCTTATAACATTCTAAAATGTAGAGGTGCTCATAAAATGCTTTATATGTGGATCATGGGGCACAATAGTATCACTATCTTTGATGGTAAAATGTTGATTATTATATTTGATTTATTTTCGTGACTGCACTTTTTGACAAACATCATCCATCTTACTCCAGGTTTGATTAAATTGAATAAATGAATGAATTAGAAACTACTTCTTTATGTTTGCAGTACTGTATATGCTGGCATGTTCACATGGTGGCACGTCACCTGTTGCCCAGGGGGAATTAGGTCAGATAACACTTGACACAAAAACACACAAAGCTTTTTTAGCAACAAGATACATTTAATTCGATAATTGCGTTGTCTCTTTGGGAATACTCACTCAAAATTATTTTTACAGTATAGGTGGGGGAAAAAAAACTTGGAACATGATTCTCTTTGAGCCTAGATAAAGCTGAAATTTCATCCCAACAGACACAATCAAACATCGGATGCACATTTAAGACAGGCTTGCTATGAGCTATCGTTGACAGGCAACATTGGCAGTTTGACGGTCTTCGCTGTGAAAATACGGAAGACAAAATCAATGTGAGGACAGTCACAAAATGCACAACTCCTTGATGGGCTGCGTCACAATTCAGAGAGGCACATATTGACATGAGCTTTTGGGGGTCCAATTGGATGAATAAAACATATCCAAGAATATGTATTCAACTGAGTTGTAAGCTTCTACAGTTACATTCTTGAAACTTGACATCACGAGAACACCGTAAAGCTCGGTTTATTCCTTGTAAAATATCATGGCAGTATCTAGCAGTGGCTTTGTCTCAACCTGAGAAGGCACACGTCCTACATTCCTTCTTTCCTAATTATGAACATGGAGTGTGCTCGGACTTGTTGAAAAACAACACCTCATTCACGGCGTTAACGTAGAGTACACACAAACACCACTTCCAAAAAGAAAAAAGTACAATAGTTGGGAGTATATGAGCATGTCATTTGTCTAAATACAAATATAGAATCCCTTTTCAACCCTGTTTTGCAAAGAGTGTAAATATATTAATTGCAACTCAGTAAATATCTCATTTTAAATGTCCGCAGTAAAAAAAAAACAAACAAAAAAACCCCCAACATATATACTGTAAATATTTTTAAACAAGTGCAGAAACAGTACAGGTAAAGTTCAAAACCTGTAAACATCAGTATCAGTGGGAGTTTGCAGGTGTTATGGCAAATGTTGAGCAAGTTGTGCACCTTCAGCTTCCTGGAGATTCTTCAAAAGTCTCTCTTGCATAAAAGAGGCAATACATACAGCAGGTGTTGAAGTGCTTGTACAAGACAATGCTTGGACAGTAACACAGAGTTCAGAAACATCTTACTTTGTAGGTCTACGGTGTCTTGTGTTTGAATTGGCACAGCCTCTTGACAATTGGTTTATTGATCTACAGTTTTGTAATTCAGTAGCATGAGAATGTGTATTCCAACCTTTCAAAGGATTGTGGATGTATACATGAAACTGCACTTCAATCAAATACACAATTATATGAAAAGTGTTCCTTGGGGGGGGACACCCTAAACACCTGACACAATTAAAAGCCAACCCATCATGCTGGGTCAAATCCTCAACCCAATGCACCCGCTACCAATAATCCAGCATTAGATCAGCACCCACTAGACCTAGGTTAACCATTTGACCCAATTTGAGGAGGTTTTTTTCCACAATTTTCAGAGCGTATGCTAATAGTTTCTTGTAATCAGCGTCTTTGCCTATAGTTTTCTTGTGATTAGCATCAAATCAAATGTTGCAGTCGAATTAAAAAAAAAACATTGTGGGACGCTTGAATAAAGCACAAGATTCAATTCCGATAAAATGAGAAGAGCTTACGGAACAATCAGTGTTGAGTTTTAAAAAAGGAGTGTTAAATAGATATAAAGGTAGAAATATCAAATATTTGATGAAAAAAAGTTTCCATAAATAGTCCCATTGCGCACCGTGGAAAATTGGAGGCTCCTGATGCTGAGAACCAATCAACATGCAGACAAACAGGCGGCTCAGGAAAACAAACCTCAATAATTGGATTGTATTTCAGCCCAAAACACAGTCAGGAGCGGCGCCCATTTGCTGTTGATTTGGCCAAATCCCCGCTGTCGCCTCCCTGATTGCATTGTCATTCAAATGAGGTCTGTGACAGGAAACCTTCGTGAAAGGCCGGGCTCAGACTCCTCCTCCGCTTCGGTCCACCGTCACCGGGCCCCTCATATCAAGCGTTTCCTCGGCTGACTTCATCAAGATAGCCAAGCGACTGTCAGACACTTGGCCCTTCTTGACGGCACTCATCAACTAATTGGCAGATGACACATGATGAAGAATGTGAGTATACACAGGTGACACCAGAGGGAAAATATCCGGTCGATACACGGTGCATGCGAGAGCGGTCCGACCACCTTCACATGCTTCAATGAACCCAACACCTGCCGCCTTGGTTGTTCTTCCTCATGTGTTAAAGGTGAACTGGGTACAACGCAAAGCCATTACAACCACCTCAAATATGTCACCTGTGTCTGCATTCTCATGCCTTGTTCACCACCTGATCGCTAAAATAGTTGGCCTGTTATTCTGAAGCAATTTTAGAAAATGTTAAGTACCTGTACATAAAATGAGGTTTAAAATGAAAATTTCATCTTACATCTTTCTTATGGCTACACAGAATTTACATTAGAAACTATATCATGCTGAATGCCCGCGGTGGCTGGAAAATCACCCACCAGGTCATCAAGGGGTTTACCACAACATGACAACAAGGTGCTCTAAACCGGCCATGGCAGTGCAAAGCTCCTGTCCACGTTTGGCTCCCGCGACCTGACTCTTCCACCTTCTCTGTGACGTGCGCACACCCACGGCTGACAACGAGGCTCTGTAAAGCGGCCGCGCCAGCTGACTATCCCAAGGCAATATGCATATTTAGGATGGAGCCAGCTAACTGCTCGTTGCAAATACACCAGATATCCGCTGATGCAATTGCAGGCGCGAAAGTTCTAATATCGTGGAGGAGCAGGGACTCATGCCCAACTCAAACATGTTAGACACGGCGCCATTCACTGCCAATCAAACTGGGGAAAAAAAGGTGAAAACCAGTTTTACACTATAGCTCCACAAGTGAGTACGAGAGCGTTCTTAGCCTTTGCATGTTTTCAGTTATAATTTTCAAAAATGTTTGAAATCTCTTTGGTCTCACTCAGTCTTCCCTTTTTCAACATTTCTTTGTTCTGACAGTTTTACAATTTTACAGCAGCTGTATTGTTGACGCCATGCCCAGTGCAGCTTTAAAACATCACAGATACATTTCTAGTGAGTTCTTTCCCTCCATCCATATTAGCCACCAGGGTTAAAAGTTGATGAAGGCTTCTACCCATCCATCCATCCATCCATCCATCCATCCATCCATATTCAACACCACTTATCGTGAAAAATGTCCCAGAGGGTGGGAGGGTCCTGGAGCCTATCCCAGCTAACTACAGGAGCAAAGGGAACTACACCCTGATATCTGAACTGGTTTCCAGTCAGTCACAGGGAACATATAGAGACAAACAAACATTCACAACCACATCCATACTGTCACTGAGTGGGAACCGATCCCATTCTGCCCACGTACAAGTCAGGCAAGTGTATCACTAATTTCATGTCCATACACTACCTGATTGCAGTCTCTAAATCGGCCATGAGCGGGATGGACACATGAGCAAAAACAAACACTGACATTTAGGAACAGGATTTATTTTTTTTAAATGATCATAAGCCTTTTTTACAAATACTGCTGTCCCCTGGAGGGTCTGACCGGATATGTGCTCAAGAGCAGCTCATGCTAATGAAGACAAAAGCACCAACTGCCATCATCCTCCCTCATAATGAATCTCTCTTCTCACGTCAGAGCAAAGTGAGAAAATCATATAGCAACAGATAGAGGCAGGAGCCCTCATTATACCTGTCGCACATTCTCTGTCCTAATTAGTTTCAAAGGTGAGGAGAGTTCACACCTGCTGTGTGCAGCAAGTCTCAAGCGCACAAACCCCCCTTGCTCTCTTTTTCATGTTCGCTGCTGAAAAGAAGAGCATGGAATGCAACTACACAGAAAATGACAGATTGTCGTAGTTCGCGGTAGGATGAATACAGTACACATCCCTGCAAGCACAATAACGGGCCATTACGTACCTGAAGGAATTCATCAATTTCAATCTGTCCATTCTTGTTGACGTCCACCTCATTAAGAATTTCATGGAGGGCGTTCTCATCAATGTGCACATTGATACTCTATAGAGGAGAGGAACACAGGTTGGAATCTTGGTTCAGGAATGGTGAAGAAGAAAAATGATCATCAGGGAAGTGACAACTCACATCAAGGACTTGCTGGACATCAACTGTGGTGATGAAACCTTTGCGCTCTTTGTCAAACTTATGAAAGCGCTTCTTGTATCTGCCAACCACATTTAAGTTGACCGCATTACTTCTTAATGTCTGAGTCTGAGTTTGTGGCAGACCTTTGGCCACTACGAGCTTTTACCTGGCTACTTCCTGGTTGTCCAGGGTCATTTCCGAGGTCTTGGTCAACTGCTCGGAGCGAGATCTGTAGCCCATCTCATGGTACAAGAACTTCTTGGCTGCTTCCAGCTCGGCCTAGATTTCAGAAAGTACAATATGAACAGAGTCACCGTCATGCTGAGATCTTTTATTGATTTTTTTTTCATAACTGAATGGGGTTCCTGCCTTGGTTGACAATAAAGGCTCAGTTTACACGTGCATTGTAACAGTGTCTAAAGAGGATAAATGGGTGTGGGCTTCCCGATTGTGTTCTAATAGAAAAAACAAGTGGGGACTCAAAACATTTTGCAAAGCAAAATATTTGCTGGTTTTTGGACCGTTTTGCGCTCCTGGCTCCAGCCCAACTCCTTGGCCATGATCTGCACAATGCGTGGGAGGGCTTCGTCGGCTGCCTGCACATTCAGGAAACCCAATCGCGTTCGCCGGGCAATGAGGTCAATGGCGGTGCAGGCGTACTCCTTCATAGCATACAGCACCTGCGAGACATGGCACGCTCATATCACAAGGATTTCGGGGGCAGAGCGATGATCAGAAGGTGAACATTTGCACGCCATCACACTTCACCTCAGCCTCAATGTATGGAAACTCCGACACCAGCCTTTTCCCAACTATCGGCCACCTTTGCCCTGTGACCAGCGCCATCTTGGCCACGTCATATGCCTTCCCTCCATACGTAGAGGCCAAATGCTGTGCCACCTGAGTACACACAGAAGGTCCGGTTTGCAAATGTATTTAACTTTTACATTTGCAGACAAGAATGATGGATTTTTTTTGGGGGGGTGGGGGGGGACCATGTTGTGGAGATGTCTCGTTTATAGAATACGCAACAGCTTTTTGCTATTCAGATCGTTGGCTCACCCATCATGCAAAAGGGCAAATACTGTCCAAATATCAGCACTGACCTTTGAAAAATGTTCGGCATCGGCTGCCAGCACCTTTAATAAGGAGTAAGTGGACTGCAAGAGCACTTTCTTCGACTGAAACAATGTTCTACTCCATTTAATGGGACGATATTGGTTGCGCATGGAGCTGATATGAATCAATGGATCCGATGGACTGAATGCTAATGAACTGTTTAGCATACAGGCTCTTCATGTGTCAAATCTTTAGTGGAGCGGAGATGTCGTCATCATAGATCCACTTCAAGGTGCAAGCAGTCAATACTGTATGTCAGAAGAAGGCTGCTTCTAAATTTCTCACCAAGACGATGTGTCTGATAATGTTTGGGTTCTGTGGTACTACTACTGGTAAATGGAAGCGATTCAATATTTTAGAGGAGCACCACATGTGCAAGTAAGCATATGTAATCAACTTGGGAACAAAGAAACGTGCCCTACTTCCTGCTCCAAGCCGTAGTCTTGGACCAGACGGATGTAAAGTGTTGGCGTCCAGCCCTTGGAACCCTCTAACATCAGGCCCACAGTCTTGCATTTCTCAGCTGGGAGGCCATGTGTTTTAATGGCGGCGTCCAGAGTCTCTTCAGCCATTGATCTATAGGTGGTCCACTTGCCACCTGCAGACACAACTGCTGCTGAAATCAAACTGGACAAATTAACTGCTCAGTATTTCAAGCAAAAACTAGCTGACCTGCAATGGTGACTAGTCCGCTGTCACTGATGCTGACAATGTGGTTACGGCAGATGGACTGAGTGTCTTTGGAGTTGGGGTCCGTCACCAGGGGACGGATTCCACTCCATGCTGCCAAGACGTCACCTCGTCTCACTGCAGGAAACAAAAAAAACAATCTCATTTAAATTCAGTTTGATACTCTCTTGCCTCTGACCAAGCCCTCATTCCTACCCTCCACGTCGGGGCTGAGATAGTTGCGGACCTCCCTCAGGATGAAGTTGATGTCGTCCTCCCCAGGGATGGGGTGAGCTGTCACATTGGTGGGAGTGTCTGTCGTTCCAGCAATGGTCATCTTCTCCCAAGGCAGGAAGAAGATGACCCGGCCATCACTTGTGGCTGGATCCAAAAGTCCCATGTTGTCAGGGCTGTGCACCAAAAATCAGAAACGTGATCAAATATCATTGTTTCCTCGTGATTGAGATAGAGAAGGCTACAGCAAAAATTATATCGTATAAAGCCAAATGAGTCATAAATGAGTCATGAAGGTCAAGGATCAGAGGTACCTAGAAAAGTATTATCTTAATGCTTTTGTCAATGTTCTTTGGCCCATTCTTCCACCATAGCCTGAGGTCCCACACACATTTTAGGCTGATGACATAATAGCAAGCAACAAAAAGCACCGCTCACTGGATGTTTGTTTGTTTGGTTTTACATTTACATAGGAGCTATTTTTTTACCCTTTTATTTGGTGTCAAAAACACGACTACTGTACTGAAGATAAAAAACAGCAGTCCGATGAGTTGAAAAACTGTTCAGTGTATCACATTGCGCATATCAGGTAACACACCTGTAGTAGCCGGGGATGACGATGTGCACGCCGGCGCTGGGCTGGCAGATGTTTTGGGTTTCCTGGCAATCCATCTTCCTCACTGAGTCGGTGAAGGGTCCGGTGGCATTGATTACACATTTGGCTTTGATATTGAATTCCTCTCCTTTAACAGGTAATCGGTGACTGATGTCATGTGATCAACAGCAGAATGGTTCTCTTCTTCACATGTGGCAATCTTTTCCCACCTGTGAGCACATCCCGGCAGTGTGCTCCACACACCTTGTCACTGCCAGTCAGCGGGTCCTTTTTCTTCAGAAGGTGAACCACCTCGGTGTAGTTGGCCATGGCAGCACCGTAGCGGGCAGCCGTGAGACCGATGGCTAGGTTCATACGGGCATCATTGTGTTGCCCTGTAAGGCGACAGTGGGGCAAGTTTGAAGCTCCAAATTAAGCTTGGTATATGACAAAAGGTGGATAATAAACCTTATCGCCTAGCTACATAAAATGTAAGGGCAAAAGCAAATTAGTTGTTTACACTGAATAAGACAGCCGAGAGGCAGAAGACATTTGTTGCTTCGACAGTCCGACCAATTGTAGTGCTCTTCTGCAGCTCCGCACCACCGGAAAGAAGGTCATACTTGGAAATGTCACAAGCGTGATGGTACCAGATGGCATAAATTGAGGGGAAAAAAAAGGATGCATCACTCACAAAACATCTTCCACTCCTACTGTCTGGCAGTGAAAGATGCTGGCGGAATGTAGAAGAGAAATGTAGGCGCAGTGCTTTGCAGCATTTCTCAGTGTGCAGCAAACGAGCACACACACAGGTTGTTGTCAAGTTCCACCAGCAGTTTGTTTCAAATAAGACACGGCACGTTAAGACATTTTTCACATCATCGTACAAATGTGTAGTTTTAATAGGTTTTGGAGGATGATCACCTGAAGAGACAAGAATCTCACACACGACACAACTGAGTCCATAGAACCCCAATAGTGAGACCAACAATCCTCATGCTATCACAGTAATGGCATCAATGCAGCCTGTCACTGGTGGGGACCGGAATTGATTTTGGTGACTCAAAGCCATTTTAATCATTTTAGTTTCAGCAGTGATTTTCCTTGATTTTTTTCCCCCGTTGAATTTGTAATTGTATTTATTTAAATACATTTCCGTGGAAGAGATGATGGTCAAAATGCTGTGCGTTTACCGAAAAGAAGGTGAAGAATCAACAAGAAAATGTCTGACACTTACCATCATAATAGACAATGGCTCCCACCAGCTTGTCCTTCTTTAGCATGGGAAAGAACTCCAGGGCTTTGGTCTTACTGAGAACGTAACTGCTTTTTAAACACTGGATGCCAGCCACCAGGTCGTACATCTTAATGCCTGCCCAGTAATACGGAAGCTGCCACCATCTAGGACAACCGATGGAAACAATGGGGAAACTACATGAACCGCACATTTAAACAATAATCAACTACAAGTGGTTGTAAAAATAGTAATCATTTCTGTTCAACTTTGGAGGTTCCACTGTATATGAGAGTTGAAAAATTGACAGAGGCAGTAAAAGTACTTACATTGTGACATCACAATGTAAAACATATGCCGGTAAATGTAGAAGCACCTGTTCAACTTCTATACTGCTTGTAAATCATAATAATGTTTATACAGATATGTCTATCTGGATGGATGGATGGATGGATGGATGGATGGATGGATGGATGGATGGATGGATGGATGGATGGATAGATAGATAGATAGATAGATAGATAGATAGATAGATAGATAGATAGATAGATAGATAGATAGATAGATAGATAGATAGATAGATAGATAGATAGATAGATAGATAGATAGATAGATAGATAGATAGATAGATAGATAGATAGATAGATAGATAGATAGATAGATAGATAGATAGATAGATAGATAGATAGATAGAGATAGATAGATACTGTAGATAGATAGATAGATAGATAGATAGATAGATAGATAGATAGATTCCTCCATTTGGTGATGAGCTCGGTCATGAATAAAGTTTTTTTTAATACTCACTAATCAGCAGTTGGTGAATGGCAGTTAACAGTCTTGTGCAATGTGGCCTGTGTGACCTACTTGTAAACAGGCAGCATGATGGGGAGTGGCGCTGAGAGGTGAGGTGCAACCTCGAGGAGATTGGCTCGCTCTTGGAGGGCTTCTTTTACCATCATGTACTGTTGCAGGAGAAAAAGAATCATGAAAACTATGCAAAACCAAACAAGGAAAAGTGACGAGGTGCACTTGAAACCTGCTCATAGTCCAGTTTCATAACAGCCTTCTGGAGGTAGCGGACTCCACCGTGAATGAGTTTGGTGCTACGGCTGCTCGTCCCGGAAGAGAAGTCGTTCCTCTCGACGAGAGCAGTGTTAAGATCTATAAACACCAGAGAAAAATGCTCAATACAGTATAACCATTCCAATATTGTCCTTGATGTGCTGCGGGGTCTTACTGCGTGTGACAGCGTCTAAGGCACAGCCTACACCCGTGGCTCCGCCTCCAATTACCAGGATGTCAAATTCTTTGCTTTTGAGTGTAGCAAGCTGGGCTTGTCTTGAGGGAAGCTCGTCTGCAAAGGGAACCCTCAGGTCTGCTTCTGCCGCCACGTGAGCTAACTGAGCCTGGATGTGGCGCAGACAAGCGGGGAAATTATTCGGGGACAAGCGGGGAAATTGTTTTGATTTGATGCGTTTCATTTCTGTGGGGATGTTATTGGTAATTCTGTTTGGAAATGTCTGGTATTGTTGCAACATTTTGCTTGAGGTGTATGAACATTAGAAGGACCTACAAACACCAAAGTTAGAGGTGCATTTATTTGCTATCCAGTGAACTGATTCATGCTATTATAATTAACGTTATGCAAGACAAAAGCAAAGCTCTTATTTCTACTTGCTATCCAAGATAAGGAGATTAATTTAGGACTCAAATTGCATGCAAGACCACCCTGGTGGAACATGAGGATATGATAAGGAGGCGCATAGCCTACCGTGCGAGTTCAAGAATACACATCTAAACGACATTTATTCAT
Source organism: Hippocampus zosterae (assembly GCF_025434085.1). Lineage (NCBI taxonomy): Eukaryota > Metazoa > Chordata > Actinopteri > Syngnathiformes > Syngnathidae > Hippocampus > Hippocampus zosterae. The sequence goes on from NC_067452.1 coordinate 25,737,108, forward strand.
TGCGTCATATAATAAACACAAAACGCAATACTTTAATATAAAATCTTCATGGGTAATGGGTACAATGTGTCCATTATTGCAGCAGATTTCATTATGCATGACTCAGTCAACATGTTGTTGTACTTTTCCATACGCATGTATACAGTACTTGCATTGTAAAGTAACACAGCAGATGTGAGGTGATTTTTTTAATGATAGGGTTGAGGGGTGCGCATATGGGGGGGGGGGGGGGGGTGAAATGTTTTCTTCCTCCAAGGCGGGCAGGGCATGTCAAGAAAACTTTACATTGGTATGTTGCTACGAAGTGGCGATTGTGTGCTTATGATCTCCTCATGGTTTTCAACTCGAGTACTGTTGAAAATCCAGACTTTATTCTTGATTTACGTAATGAGCTTCTAAGTGAGACCGTGCACTGTGGGGCTTGGCGGATGGTACGAACCTGCTGCAACATACTACTTATCTTTGCAAAGCCCACAACACAAAGGATTGCAGTCAACCATGTCCTGCATTTGATTAGGGAATGATTTGAAGTCATAATCACAACAACAATCCCCCTCTGACACCAGGACGTGCCAGTTCACCTCTAATGAAATATTTATTCTTTTTTTTTCTTGCTCCATCTTAATGATTGCATCAAACTGCTTGAGAGCACATGCAGCATTTGACTTGCAAATCATTGTCTCTCTGTGATGATAAATGGAAAAATACCACCATAGAGCTAAATGCTAGGGATTAGAATTACTGGGATTAGAGGCATGCATGATTACAAACTATTGTGGAAATGATTAGATTTCATCAACATTGGCTTCTTGCTTACCAATCCATTCTTGGTTGAGTGGGCGGCAACAGGCATGAGAAGACATTATTGCAACGGGACAGAAACAAAGTTCACATTAGCAGGCACAGTTAAATAAAGGCTGGTATGTATCTTTGTGGGTGTTCACATAAAGGTCAATGCCAGGTCGAAGGTCAGGGGAAACACATCTGCTCATCCATCTCAAATGAAGATGCCGAAAGTGTCAAGGCTGGACATTATTGCTAAAAGTGTTGTCGATTCGGAACGATCCACAAGGTTGCCCCTATGACGACTCAGTCAAGCTTCATGGAAGGGAGGGCATGTTTATTTATACAACACCAGGCTGCTTTGACAGCATTTTAGAAATTCATACGCAAGATGGGCTCATGAAGTCAAAATGTATATAATGGACAAGAGTAAAATGACAAATGAAATAAAGCATGCACAGTGGTAACTCGGTTTACGAAGGTATTGAAAAGATTGGCAACCCAATTATTCTGTTGCAGCCACAAAATCAAGGTTTACTTACCTTATTTTGAGCAATGTGTCGTTAGAATAAAGAGAATAGAATATAGAAATAAGTGAACTGACACCCACTCTAATATGAATTTAAAAACAGGGCATTAATTAAGAAACATCTTTGACTTTATCTCACATCAGTACTGTTTATGTTCTGGCCCAAAACGTTCTATGAATTGTGGTCCAGCAGTATCTATGGTGAATGTGAACAATGCTGTGTCATTCAACAGTAATAGACAGCGCAATGAAATGCAAGAAAAGGAAGTGGATTAAGGGCAGACTTTCACCACCGGTGCTGTGGTTAACGTTCAGTGGCCTTCTTGAGGCTTGCCAGCTCGCTGTGGCGAGGTAGTCATCACTATCTTCAGGCTAGCTAACACAGGGAGAGCTGTGGACTCGGGGAATTCGTTCTGCCCCATCTGCATCCACAGATGATCAAGTTTTTCTATCCAGAGAGAACATGCAAACTTCACACAGGAAAGACGGAGCCGGAATCAAACTCTGCACCTTTGCACTGTGAGGCCTATGTGCTAACTAGTCGACTGCTGTGCCGCTAGGTTTCTTTCTTTCTTTATTATTATTGGTTGTTTGTTTTGTTTTTTTAGAATTTTCATTTTTTGTGTGAAGCATCTGGATTTGGAAATGTGTGATATGATTTATTATCAATCATAAAATAGTTGAGATGGTACATTTTGCAAATTTGCCCAACAAATTTAGCAATGACTACTTTTTTTTAAACTATGTAATTGGCTACCTAATAACACTATCTCCAGCAGTTTTCTTTTTCTTAGGAGTCTTTTGTGGGCTAATTATGAAAAAAAAGATATACAAGTAGTACTGTACTTGCTAATAAGCATGTGACACGCAGCACTTCCACTCATCCATGTCACGAGCTTCCTAGCACTATTGTGAGCAGTCACCTATTTCCTAGGAGCCATTCTGAGGGCTATTTAAGATGAAAAAAAAAGAACAAAAACAATACACCTTACTCATAACACTCGATGCACAGAGCCAATCACAAACGATCCTTCAGTGCGTCCATACAAAAATGGTTCGCAACATGAAAATTGTGGGCAAATCGAGGTTGTTTTTCTTTGAAATTGTTGTGCACAAGCCAATTTGTTTATTAAGCATGTCATTCGTAACCTGAGGCTCAACAGTATTGGATTAATCACAAGTGGACGAGCAGGCTGTCCTTAATTCTTCACAACGTAAGCACACACAATGCGAATAAAAGACATGGAAGGTAATTTATTGGTAAGTCAGTGACATTAGCACCACATGAAGGCAGCCTGTGAGCAATGGGCCGCCTACTTAGCCACACCTCAAATAACTCATACACGTTTTACTTTAAATTACAATCATGGAATATTGAGTCAACACAATATAGCCATATTTTAAGCGAAAGCTGCTTTGTGCGCACCATCTAGAAAATATATGAGGTACTGTGTATCCTTAAGGTATCAAAGACATTCCAAAATCCTGATACAACATGCCTTGGGAGACTGTTCACAGCAGAAATTGAACAACAATGTTCATTTGCAACTTACCTGCTTCTTCCGATACTCTATGAACTGTGACAGACCAAGAATGGTGGCGACGGCCCCACCGCCTATAATAGCTGTCCTTTTGATGGCTTTCCTGAACGCCATATTGCCTGTGGAAAGAGCAACGTGCTATGAGATGTCGACGGGACAGAGGAGAGCATGGACAAGGTGTGCCAGGCTCACGTGGAGTAAGGAGGATCCCAAGAGGGAAGTGTTCTACGTTTTAACAATAATAATGAAAATGTGTTAGAATATATTGTTTGCACTCATGTTATGTGTTTCCGCATAACACAGTGAACGTCAAAGTCATGTAGGTGACTATAACTGAATAGTAGGATAATGTATACAATTATTTCTGTTTTACAACGTCTTTGGTTAAGCCCTTACCCAAAATGTGTCTTCAGGTTAGGGTCTCTCTTTCAATAGGGATGGTTGCTTTTAGTGCTTTATTTTCTCAGGATGCCCTGTATTAATAATGGCTTTGCTCATTGGATGAGCTTTCTTATTTCTGATTCATCCATCCATTATCTGACCCGGTTATCCTCGCAAGGGTTGTAGGCGACCTGGAGTTTATCCCAGCTGTCTACGGGCAGTTGACGGGGTACACCCTGAACTATTTGCCAGCCAATCGTAGGGCGCACATAGACAAACAACCATTCATTTTGAAGGCTTTACTGAAATAAAGCAAATAATGACAGTCATGAGGTCTCAGGGAGCACGAACATGCTGGATGAGCAGGCTCATCCACACTTGTACTTAAGTCACTGAGCTGGGAGCCAAAGCTGAAACCGCCTCCTCTTTTTACATCAGCCTACACACTCATTATGAGTCAGCATCAAAGCGGGGTTCCTGGATGTAATGTAAAACATGTGACTGTGTTGAGAACTCTCTGACATTGAAGGTCCGGACTTCTTGCTGTGGATTACAATGCCGACCAGTTTGATCTCTGAGGGAGACCAGCACTGACGAATAAAATGGTATTAAAACGAAAAGGGGGTCGGGGGGACAGAACCGCCACTGTTGTGGTTATTGCTGTAGCTTTTAGTTTAAAGGTTGTTTGTTCACACGTAATAACAACAAACCAAATGTTATAACAGTACTGGGTTGCACGCCGCAAACTATGCAACGCCTACTGACGTAAGGTCAAAAAACACGCTGAAAAATAATTTATTTTATAAATCACAAAATTAAAAGTGAAGCGGTTTCCACTTACAGAATGCCTTCTATCGTGGTTGACACACAGTTGCTCAGGGCGATGCAGGGCGGCGACCTAAACATCCGTTGTTTTCCGAGCCTGTCTGGTTCGCCGAGTTTGACAGCAACTACCAGGAAGTGGAGCAACGCTCGAGTGACGCGCGGCAAAACCAATCAGAGTACGCGCGTCTGATGTTTGATCCAATCAAAATTCAAGAAAGATGACCCCCCCCGTCACGTGACGCAACCGGAGTGGAGCTTTGCACTAGTCCCTCAACGTCCTTCTTCGGGATAATAATAAAGGAGAGAAGTGCTACCAGCTGTCGTCTTTCGCCAGATGACGCTCAAAATATCAACTCCAGTACCGAGTTATACTGTACTTTGCTTGCATTAAGGTAGGGTTAGGAATTTGGGGTAAGGGTAAGAGTTAGGGTTCGGGTTAAGGTTTGGTTAGGGTTAAAACTAGGGTTAGGGGTTATGGTTGGGATTAGGGTTACGGGTTTGCGTTCGTGTAAGGGTTAGATTACGGTCAGTGTTGTGGTTAAGAATTGAAGGTTAGTCTTAGGTTAGGCACTGTCTGCTGGTCAGGCAGCATCTCAGCCCGGGACAGAAAGAGACTGGAGCGACTGGTCAGGAAGGCCAGTTGTGTCCTGGGCTGCTCCCTTGACACTCTGGAGGAGGTGGGCAATAGAAGGATGCAAACTAAGCTAAAAGCTATGATGGCCAGTCCCTCCCTCCCCTCCAGCCCGCCATGACAGCACTTGGTAGCTCCTTCAGCCAGAGACTGTTACACGCTTCAAGAAGGAGATATACCGACGCTCGTTCCTACCTACTGCTGTCAGGCTGCTGAATAAAAATAACAATAATAATAATAATAAAATGATATGAAAGACAATTGTAAATAGCACTGCGATTTATCCATTTTGTATTGATATTGCACTTAATTGAACGGTGTTTTTTTTCTTCTTCTTTCTTCTTTCTACCTACAATCTTGCTGCTGGAGGCTGTAAATTTCCCCAGTGTGGGACAAATAAAGGACATCATTTTTTAGGTTGGGTTAGGGTTAGTACTCAGGTTAAGGATTGATGGTTAGTGTTAGGGGTTAGAGTTAGGGTTTGAAGGTTAGAGTTGGGGTTAATTTTAGGATTAGGGTTATTTTAGGGTTAGGTGTTAGTAGAGAGAGGGTACGTTAGGGTTAGCCCGGGGTTCGGCAACCCGCGGCTCCTCAGCCGCATGCGGCTCTTTAGCGCCGTCTTGTGGCTCCCTGGAGCTTTTTCAAAAATGTTCGAAAATTGACAAAGATGGGGTAGTATTGGGGTTATGGGTTCATTTTAGGGATTAGCATTAGGTTATGGTTCGTTGTTCGGGTGAAAATTAGGGTTCAGTTTAGGAGATAAGGTGGGATTTGGGTTCAGGTTCTAGGTTTCAGGTTCGGTTTTGGGTTTGTGTTATGTTTAAGATGTTATGGTTAATTTAGGGTTAGGCTTTAGGGTTCAGGGTTCAGGTTTGATGTTTCCGGTTGGGGTTGCGGTATGATTTGGGTTCGGGTTAGGTTTAGGTTTCTTGCTGGATTAGGAGTGTGGGTCTTTTATACCTGTATTAAAATGTATACATAATCCAAAATGAAATATCTTCAGAACCTTGTATTTTGTATGTTTGAATGTGTCTTTAAAATCTCATTTTCATGATATATCTGGTAAGGAAGTGTGTGGTTCTATGTGGCACCTCAAGAGGGTAAGAGAGAGAGAGACAGACAGACAGAAGGAGGCAGAGACAGAGAAAGAGAGAGACAGAGAATGAGTGAGAGAGAGAGAGACCGCCCTCACTGCGTAATGGTTGTGTCACACCCGTACACACCACGTAAACAAAAGCACATTGTCGGTGTCCCTGGAATCGAGTTCGGGTTTTACAGCAAGCTTGGAAGACGTGTTGCACTGCAGCCATCGTGTCCCCCACATTTGAGACCAGCAAGTGGACTTCATGATCTCGCTGTACAGCAAAATATTTCCAGCCGTTTTGGATTACATAGCGCCAGCCAAGGTAAATGTTTAAAGTACAAGAATGACAAGTGATGCTCTCCACTTATATGTCTGTAGACTAACCATACAAAGCATTGAATTTGTATCTGATTTGCCACAAGTTGTTTCAGTGGATTTATGAATTTCTTCAGCAATGTGTGTTTCCATACACTTCCTCAGAATTCCAGGAAAGGAATTATGTTCAAGGGGGAAAATGCATTTCATAAACCTTTTGCATTTTTTGTTTTTAAATTTAAATCTGATTGCAGTGACCATGCCATGCGTCCAGACGCAGTGCAGCTCCTCTCCTTCAGGAGCCAGCTCGGCGTCTCAGAGCGCAGTCGGTGAGCAGAGTTATGATTTCCTCACTCCAGAGTTCGTCAAGTTCAGCATGGACCTTGCTAACAGTGAAATATCAGCTTCACCGTCGGGCGGAGAAGCCTACAGTTGTAGCAACGACGTGAAACCCCAGCAGTGTCTCTTCCAAATGCCGCTTCACGGGGACATGTCATGCGCTAAGATGGGGGAGGCGCGTGGTTGCCCAGCACGATTTCAGTCCAGTCATCACCTGCAGGCGGCTGATCTACTGTCCTCCACAAGTTCCGTTTACTATTACCAATCTGCATCCTCGCGCGCACCCATGATGCCTAACTTTCAAACTCTACCAATGTGGGAGGACGCTGGTTCTCTTATTCGTCAAGACTATTTGGTGGCAGCACAGAGGAAAAATACCTTTTCTAGATTCTCACTGTTTTCCATTAAACATACACAAGAATTCAATCAGAACTTTTCCACTGGCAGTCCAATGAAATTTGATCAACCTTTCCTCGTGTCCACCGACGTGGATCAAGCACGGGACTCTTCCGGTCTTCTTTGCTGTGCTGGAATAGGAAAACAGCCATGTTTGGGGTTTAACCCAGTGCAGCTCGTCCACGGTCAGCATTTAAGGAACAACCTCAATCCTCACACATCCACCCCCAGCCGAGGACGACCGAGTGTGGAGGCACTGTGTGCGGTGTGCGGAGACAACGCAGCCTGCCAGCACTACGGAGTGCGAACTTGCGAGGGATGTAAAGGATTCTTCAAGGTGGGGGATGATATATTGAATTTATAGTATCCAAGAATCATTTGGATTTCATTCGGTACAAGTAGCCATTGGATACTAGCTAATAAATAACTTGCTATGCGTATGCAAGCCACATAAATTAAGAATCTTTCATTTTTCATAGTGAAGGTCGCAAGGCATATTTTGAATTTATGTGTAGGCATCATATTGAAAAAGTGACTTACCTGTGGCGGCGGTGTCCACAGGCCATCCCTGGAAGCCCATTCACGGCCGCTGTTTATGTCTTATTAGTTCCCTGTACATTTATTTTTCAAATAAAAAATAAGCATGGCCTCTCATCAGAAAGTCATTAAAAATAGTTAATAAGCTGAAAGATATCACACAATTTTTTTCCAATAAAAACAGTTGCGTAAAGATGAAAATTTTAATGGTACCAGATATCATACTTTGTATTTCAATTCATGTTTTTAAAGTTTCAGTTTCGTTTCGTTTCAGTTTTTTTTTTTTTTTTTTTGTAAAAATATCATTCCATCCATCTCCTTATCCGCTTACCCTTACAAGGGTTGCGGAGCATGCTGGAGCCCATCCCAGCTGTCTTTGGGCAGTAGGGAGGAGGTGGGGGACCCCCTGAACCGGTTGCCAGCCAATCGAAGGAGACACTTAGACAAACAACCATTCGCACACACAGACAATCACACTTCCGGACAATTTCAAGCGTTCCATTAACCTACCATGCATGTTTTTGGAATGTGGGAAGTAACCTGAGTACCCGGAAAAACCCTTGCAGGAATGGAGAGAACACACAGGAAGGTCGAAGCCGCAATCGAACTGTGCACCTCTGCATTGTGAGGAGGATGTGCTAACGAGTCGACCACTGTGACGGCCATTGTAAATATATACAGTATAAAGTAAATTGTCAAACAATTTCACCCATGAAAAAAATAAGAATAATAATCAGGGTTTTTTTTCCATTAAAATAATAGAAAAACAGATTTTTCTGAAATATATATATTTTTTAATACAAAGTAAAAAAACACTTAGAACATCACAATATATAACAGGAATACTAATAAGGTTTTGCTTTGTCACTGGTAATATCAGGCTGAGACGAAGAGTGCTTTTTCAATTTAAAAAAAGAATTAATTTACTTTCAATAACTGCTCATTATATCTTGATTTACAGTGTTGGACCAACCTTTTTTTTCTGCAACTAAAACCAGCATGTGGAAAATTTATTTTTTTGGGTGGTTGGTCAGGCATGTGGAGTGCACATATGCATATTCAAGTTCAAGGTTCTGAGTTTGAATCTCAGCTCTGGCCCGTCTATATAAAGTTAGCATGTTTCTTAGTTCTCTCGAGTTACTCTGTCTTCCTCCCACACACCAAAAGCATGCCAATTAGGTTGACTGAAGACTTGACCATAGGTGTGATTATAGATAATGTTTGAATGTGTCCATGCAGCGATTGACTGTCACAGCACAGGTGTAACTCACCTTCAGTAAAAGTCAGCTGGCATAGACTCAAGATAAGCGACAGAAAATGGCTGGGCAGATTTTGTCTCACGTGCCTGCTTTTGACCTCTTGCCCTGAGTGTTCATGGGGACGAACGTCCTGATTGAAACTTGCCATTGACGTGCTATGAATAAGAAACCTTCCTTTTCCATCTTTGATCAAGATTCCCAGGACAATTGCCTCAATTATGAATGCCCATGAACCTCTATTTACCCAGACTGACCAGTTCACACACCGTGTGCCATACAGCGCCTCACTGATCCCACAGGACCCAAGAAGGCTGCTGCTTATTTTCAAAGAGGCTTTTAGCCTTCCTTTTTATGGAATTTTGTCTTCAAGACAACATACTTTACTACTGCTGTGATGTTTCATCTTGACCAAAACATTAACCATACACTCGAAGCTTCCACATCTACAGAACTTTCGTGCAGTGACAAAATATTGTCATCTCTCTCCAGCGCACAGTGCAGAAAAATGCCAAGTATGTGTGCTTGGCGGCCAGGATTTGCCCCGTAGACAAACGGCGGAGGAATCGCTGCCAATACTGTCGCTTCCAGAAATGTCTTGCCGTCGGAATGGTCAGAGAAGGTAGCCTTAGAATGTTGCACACAAGCTTCTTGTAACGTGACATTATGTTTGACAAAATCTTTTTGATGTTTCTCCTGCTCTGCAGTGGTGCGGACAGACAGTCTAAAAGGTCGCAGGGGTCGCCTTCCCTCTAAACATAAAGTTCTTCCCGACTCATCCTCACCGGTCAACACGCTGCTGAGCTCCATCATCAGAGCGCATGTGGAGTCCAACCCTTCACCCTCACAGTTTGATTACTGCAAAGTAAGAATATTTTTAAACTTAGAAGGAGCTGTCATTCCACAGAACACTCACTACTTCACTTGTGGCTTTGTGGAGTTCAAAGAAAGTCCAGAAAGCCCTCCAGGAGATGATGCTCAGCACGTGCTTCAGTTTTACGACCTCTTGACCAGATCAATGGAAGTGATTCAGACATGGGCACTGAAGATACCGGGATTTGTCTCTCTGACCAAGCATGACCAAGACCTCCTGTTCTACTCGTCATTCTTGGAGCTCTTTGTTTTACGTCTGTCGTACAGGTAAGCGCAGCAGAGGTGTTACGTGAGTGTGATTCTCTGGGGCTCAGAGTTAGGTTCTGTAAATTATTCCATGACACCACTCGAGGAATTATCAGCAATGATGTAAGAGAAACATGCACCGTGTAATGCTGTGGTTCAGATTGCTCTTGTTCATACAACCAGATTCATGCAAAATGTTGAGTATAGGCTGCAACTTCCCCATGTGACCGTGAGCATGCTCAATATAAGAAGTCATGAGAATGTATTTATTTACAGACAATATATCAATTATGCGCATCCTTTGTTTTGTTTCAGATCTAACCCTGATGAATGCAAATTGATATTCTGTGACGGCTCCGTGTGGCACCGCCTCCAATGTCTGCGGGGCTTTGGCGAGTGGATTGACAGCATTGTCGACTTTTCCACCAACCTACACAGAATGAATCTGGACATCGCCACCTTCTCCTGCATATGTGCCCTTGCTCTGGTCACTGGTGAGATGCCCTGTGCCTCTTGACAAACTCGTCCATTTTTTTTTCTGTAGTGCCCAAAAATACTGCCAAAGCAGTAGATAATGAAAACGTAGACGTTAAATGAATGAGTGGATGGATGAGTTTGCTGTGGAAGAATGTGAAAGCCCAAAGACCGTGACAAAAAACACCCACCTTCCTTATTTTCCTCCCTTTACACTTCTTGTATCTGTTTTGTGTGTAGTTAAATGCATTAGGAAAAGCTATGTTGGGCTATATTATATATATATATATATATATATATATATATATCCCTTTATATATATATATCCCTTTATATATATATATAACGGGACATAAATTCCCTGATCCACACAACCAGGATCTACACCAGCGACATCGGGATGTCATTCGGGCTTGAGAAATGTAGTCGGATGGTGACTAAGAGAGGAAAGGTAGTCCGCAGTGAAGGGCTCTCACTCCCTGAAGGAACAATAGCAGACATTGAGGACAGCTACAAGTACCTCGGTATACCACAAGCCAATGGCAACCTCGAACTGGCAACAAGGAAAGCGGCTACGGCCAAATACCTCCTTCGAGTGAGGCAAGTCCTAAGAAGCCAGCTCAATGGCAAGAATAAGACCCTGGGCAATAAACAGCTATGTCCTGCCAGTGATCAGATACCTTGCAGGAATAATAAGGTGGCCAAAGGAAGAGATTCAGACCACGGACGTTAAGACCCGAAAGCTCCTAACCATGCATGGAGGGTTCCATCCCAAATCCAGCACCCTGAGACTGTACGCAAGCTGAAAGGAAGGAGGCCGGGGACTAGTGAGTGTGAGAGCCACTGTCCAGGATGAAACATCCAAGCTCCATGAATACATCAAGGAGAAGGCTCCAACGGATGACGTCCTCAGAGAATGTCTCAGACAATGGGGAACAGAGGATGAGGCACTGGAAGAGGGACCATCATGGGAGGACAAACCCCTACACGGGATGTACCACCGGACCATAACTGAAGGGGCCGATCTCAAGAAGTCCTATCAGTGGGTAGAGAGGGCTGGCCTGAAGGACAGCACAGAGGCACTCATCCTGGCTGCTCAGGAGCAGGCCCTGAGCACCAGAGCCATTGAGGCCCAGATATACCACACCAGACAAGACCCAAGGTGTAGGTTGTGCAAAGAGGCACCTGAGACGATCCAACACATAACTGCAGGGTGTAAGATGCTGGCAGGGAAAGCCTACATGGAACGCCATAACCAGGTGGCTGGCATAGTCTACCGAAAAATCTGTGCGGAGTATGGACTGGAAACCCCAAGGTCAAAATGGGAAACACCTCCGAAGGTGGTGGAGAATGACAGAGCGAAGATCCTGTGGGACTTCCAGATCCAGACTGACAAGATGGTAATGGCGAACCAACCAGATATCGTGATCATAGATAAAGGGCAGAGGAAAGCCGTTGTAGTGGATGTAGCGGTCCCAAGTGATGGAAACATCAGAAAGAAGGAACACGAGAAACTCGAGAAATACCACGGGCTCAGGGAGGAGCAGGAGAGAGCCTGGAAGGTAAAGGTGACAGTCGTGCCTGTGGTGGTCGGAGCACTCGGGGCAGTGACCCCCAAACTGGATGAGTGGTTGCAACAGATCCCGGGAACAACATCGGACATCTCAGTCCAGAAATGTGCAGTGCTGGGAACAGCAAGGATACTGCGCAGAACCCCCAAGCTTCCTGGCCTCTGGTAGAGGACCCGAGCTGAGTGAGGGACGGACACCACCCGAGGGGGGGTGAGACGAGGATGTCTCTCTCTCTTTCTCTCTCTCTCTCTCTCTCTCTTGTCAAATATATATATATATATGTCAAATATATATGTGTCAAAATCTAATGTCTACCATGATCTGTGTTTTTGGACAGAGCGACACGGACTGAAGGAACCGAGGAAGGTGCAGGACCTGCAGAGTAGCGTTGTCAAATGTTTGAAGGATGGCAGTTTGTACACAGAGAGAGACTCCAACCATTTGTACAGACTGGTGGAGAAGCTTCCTGAACTTCGCACTCTGTGCATTCAGGGCCTGCAGAGGATTTTTTATTTAAAGTTGGAGGATCTGGTGCCGCCACCCGCAACAATAGATAAGTTATTCCTCGACACGTTGCCCTTCTGAAGACACCAGAGGATGCATTCAAGGACGTTGGCCGAAGGTGATGCTGTGAAGTTTGATGATTTATTTAAGATTTGAGCACAAAAAACCCCTCCTTTTTGAATCTTATTCAACTCTTGATGTCAAATGTGAATTTTGATGTGATTTTTATGCATCTTCTTCCTTTATTTTCTGTAATAGGAAGGCTGAATTTGCAATGTCACAACTGATGTGTAAATATAAATGTGGATTTTCTGTTAAGTGTCCTCGGAATGTTTTGTTTATATTTGTAATTGTCTTGTCATGTTTTATTGAATAAATAACCCTTTGGGAGCTGCTGGACTCATTTATTTCGGCTTGTATAATGTCAGAAAATCCAAAACATGTCATCTACCCATGCAAGGGTTAAAGGGAGATACTGTGAGATAGTATGACTTACAAAAACAGATAATAGATAGATAGTTAGATAGATACAGTAGACAGACAGACAGATGTTACACTTTAACTATTATCTTTTAATCGTATTGATGATTTATCTAGGTGTGATGTGATAGTGGTGGTATTAAGCGTTGAATTAAGTCGGATAAATCCTCGCTGAATGTCCAGGTACTAATTGCACATCCACTGTTTGTAGTTGTATTCAAATGAAGCACTCACCACGTCCTGACTTTCTGGATGTCAAAAACAAGTTTTTATTTTCCTCCAGGATGCTCGAAATCTCCCAGCCTTCGGGCCAGCTTGTGGCCGCATGGAAACATCAAATAATATTCCTTCAATTTGTCAGTGCTCACTTTCATCTCTGCACCCATCCAGCATCAATACAGCTTAAAGCCTTATCAGCGCCAAGCACAGAGGCCCTTGAGCACCAGACCACCACTGATGGGTCAAAAGGCCCAGACCCCTGCTGACTTTCAACATGTAATCCATCACAGAAGAGAACCAATTACTGACCAGGTGCATACATGGTTGAGATGTGTTTGTTGAGTCGAAAACATATATGTGGTTGGTCCACCCTGGAGGTTGTGTCCCATTCAGTGAATTTTTGAAGATAAACATAATTATGGTAATAAAGGGAACAACCGAAAACCCACTTGCTTCATCCGTCTTTTTTAAAAACTTCGTCCCAGGGATTGAATGCCCATCTCTGAAAACCAAGACCACTTCTGGTGGTTACTGAAGGGAAAACATTCCTCTATGGATAATTTGAATTCGAGAGAGCCTTTCCCTTAAAACAGATTGAGTTCATAGCCAGACTACAGGAAAGTGAAAACATTTTTCCTTGTGGTTCTTGAGTCTTGATGTATTGCTACAAAAATATATCACTTTGCCATTAAGACAAGGCTGTTTTCAATGAGGACAAATGACTCATATGCTGTTTTATTAAAGCGAAATAATATCCAAATTTTATTGTAAAAAAAATAAATGTTGTGCTGATCTATTCTCTTGAACCCCAACATAGCTCACAACAATGAGGATGTTCTATTGCAGATATTACTAATTTAAAATGAAGTGGCCTCTTCAGAGAACAAAAACAAAATGGGGAGAGTTCCGTTTTAAGTGGATAAGCCTTGATTTAATCGCTCTGTTTGCACATGAAATTGTGTGTCAAGTGGGATGATAACACTTGAATCAATAGCTCGGATTATGACACACACATGCACACACAAAAGAATAAACTGAGTGTCCAGAGTGACTCTCCAGATCCCGAAATCTCTCATCAACACCTGAAGCTAATAAACCAGCGGGTGATAATTATTCCAGTGTTGGAGGGATTTGTTTCCTCCCCGTTTTATTACAAGATGAGAAAGAAATACTTAACAAAGGAAACGTAATCTCCAGATCTGAAAATTGGGGAGGAACAAACAAATTGCTTATCACAAAACCATCTCCTCTTTCCAAGAGTTTCTCAGGGGTCGTTTGAAGAAGAATTCAGGGGATAAAGTCTGGAGGGTACAATAGTTTGTTTGAGGATTATGAGGATGTTTCCATTCACAGCTGGAGATATGGCATAAGCTCCATCAGACCTCCAAAGGTCACACGCCAAGTTCTGCATCACTGCGCGGACTGATGGACAGGGCACAGAAGTCTCCATTAAGTTATGAATTAGCTATAGTAGTCTAAAATATTTCATGGTGTATCAATAAAACGTCTGGGGCGGGCAGAGTAAATAGTGAGAGTGAGAATTCCTCTTCTACTTATGCCAATTGTAGAGTGAGGAAGTAAAATTCGAGCAAAAAATGCCGATGGCGCTATCTGGTGGCTATTACTAAAATTACAAATGGAGCAAACAAAGCATCCATTCATCATCAAAAAGCATGCATTTTTCCACCCAGCCATCCTTTGAACCGCTTATCCTCACGAGGGCGTGTAATTGGAAACAAATGGTGTCCCGGCCCTCTCCCCTCTCATCACTAACATTATTCAAACTTCCCTCTCTACTGGCATTGTACTCTCCCATCTCAAAAGTGCTGCTGTCACTCCCATACTGAAGAAACTTGGCTCTGATCCCTCCGACTTGAACAACTTTCATCCCATATCAAATCTTCCGTTCATCTCCAAACATCTAGAAAAAACAGTAGCTGCTCAACAAACGATTGCACCTCAACAGATCCAGCTGTCAAACTCATAAAGTTCGCAGACGACACCACGGTCATCGGTCTCATCAAAGACGGCGACGAGTCTGTGTACCGCCAACAAGTGGAGCAGCTGGAGCTCTGGTGCGGCCGACACAACCTCGGGCTGAACACGCTCAAGACTGTAGAGATGATCGTGGACTTCAGGAAACATTCTTCTCCTCAGTTGCCCCTCACACTATCCAACTGCCCTGTGTCAACCGTCGAGACATTCAAGTTCCTGGGAAGTTCCCCCGCACCCTGCCCACCACCTTTTTCAGCCACTCCCCTCAGGCAGACGCTACAGATCCATGCGCACCAAATCCAGTAGACACTTAAACAGCTTCTTCCCTCTAGCCATTAACTCCTTAAACAGTCACTGACATAGTCACTCTTCTTGCACCACAAAATGGTACTACAAAACTACTGGTATACTCTAAAATGGTTCAATGATTTTGTTGTTTACGATGATACTAGTGCAGCGTGTTATACCGGAGACAAATTCCTTGTGTGTTCTACATACTTGGCCAATAAAGATGATTCTGATTCTGATTCTGATTCACACCCATCTTTCCTCCAATAACCTCTATAAACAATTTTAATCTGGCTTCCGTCCCCTCCATAGTACCGAAACTGCCCTCCTCAAAATATGCAATGACCTTCTTCTCTCTGTTGACTCCGGTTCACTCGCCATCCTCCTCCTGCTTGACCTCAGTGCAGCCTTTGACACCATCTCTCACTCCATCCTCCTCGACAGACTCTCCTCCATTGGCATCACCTATATTTCTGACCGCACCCAGTTTATCCAGCTCAAATGTTTTAGATCTCACCCCTTTTCCCTCACTTCAGGTGTTCCTCGGGGTTCTGTCTTTGGCCCCTTGCTGTTTCTAATCTATCTTCTTCCCCTTGGTAATATCTTCACGAAACATCACATTCACTTTCACTGCTACGCAGATGACACCCAGCTCTACATCTCTACCAAATCTAATACCATACTTCCACCATCCTCCCTAAACAACTGGTTGCAGGAATTAACATATTGGTTCACCTCAAACTGAATAGCAATAAAACCGAACTCCTCCTCATTGGCACCAAAGCCACCCTAAACAAAATAAACAATTTCTCCATTCCCTTTGACAGCTCTTCCATCTCCCCCTCCCCTCAGGTCAAGAGTCTGGGTGGCATCCTTGATAGCACCCTCTCCTTCACCTCACATATCAACCACGTCACTCGTTCTGTATATTATTATCTAAAATACATCCACCGGCTCCGCTCTTCTCTCACTCCTCAGTCCACTGCTATACTTGTTCACACCCTCGTCACCTCGCGACTCGATTACTGTAATTCCCTCCTGCTCAGTCTCCCTCAAAAAACCCTCTATAAGCTTCAGCTGGTCCAAAATTCAGCCGCCCACATTATCGCACTCACACCATACATAAACCATATTAGACCTGTCCTCCAACATCTCCACTGGCTCCCCATATTACACCGCATTCAATATAAAATCCTGCTCCTCACATTCAAATCCATCCATAACCTAACCCCTCCATACCTACCTGACCTCATCCATATTCCTACACCTGTCCGCACTCTTCGTTCCTCCTCCTCTCTCCTCCTCTCTGTCCCCCCTGCTTGCCTCGTCACCATGGGAAACAGAGCCTTCAGTCGCTCTGCTCCCCAGCTCTGGAACACACTCCCTGCTGACCTTCGTAATACAGACTCATTAACACATTTCAAATCCAGCCTCAAAACACATCTGTTTAGACAAGCCTATTCACTCGGACCATAAAGCCATTACATATTTTTTTGTTTTGTTGTTGTAGTATTTTTTCTTATTTTATTTGATGTTGTTTTTAACATTGTATTTGTGATTTTAACTGCTGGTTGTAAGGTGTCCTTGAGTTTCTAGAAAGGCACCCACAATTGAATGTATTATTATTATTATTATTTTCATTATTATGATGAACGTTACTTGGGACTAACATGAAGCTTTGAGTGAACTTGAGGTGTCGTACTTCCGCCCCCGACCCCATCTCTTTGGAGCAAAACCTCAAACATTAGTCACAATTTGTTTACAATAACTGTAACCGTATTTAGAGGAACACTAAAACTATTAATTATTATCCCAATAATTTCATTGTACTGTAAAGATCTTACAATACAGTAAAAATAACATTTTAAAATTGCCTTTTATTGTAGAGAATCTTACGCGCGCCTTTATAATGATCATGCTGTCTAACCAGTATTTTGAAACGACACACCTTCGAGGTGGATGGATTATGCTGGCAAAGTAGAAGTGCTTATTATCAGATTTAGGCATATTTGTGAACAATGTTAGAAAAATTGGACTTTTGTTTCTGTGGGAAATATTTTTTGATCTTTGAGTTCAACTCATTAAAAATGGGAGGGAACGCAAGAGTCTTACATTTATATTTTTGTTTGGTATGAGCATCATAATCATCTGCTTGAAGCGTTTCAACAGCCTGAAGGGTAAATCTTTATCGCTCTCCAAAGCTTTTGTCAATGTTGCGCATTCCAGTTTGACTTCCCGTACCTTAGCGGGATCACCTGCTCAAGTTGTCTGTTTGGTGGCAGGTGGCCATTTTGCAACGCTCCTCCAAAGGCACCTGGTGTGCCACGGGCAAGGGAATGAGGTTTACAAAATTGCAAATCCTAAGCATGCAAAAGCTGATGGGCCCCCACATAATACCTGTAACGAAAGAGAAAAAATGAGATGTAGGCTACTGGGATATTTCAGAAACCCGACGCAATGGTTTATCTGCTTTTATTGCAATCACAATCATGAAATGATCAAATAAGTGGTATGTTTTTCACATTTGTTGGTGGCTTATATTGTCCTCCAATTCTGAGACGACACGTTTGACAAAAATATGTGTTCATTGTTTTTGAAATAAGTCGTCATAACAGACCAAGATTTCCCAATAAATGGAGCTGTGAGTAAATGAATCCACAAATGTTGTAGCCACACTGTGCTTTTGGTCTGAAAAGGAAATCCAGGAAGTGCTCTCTCATCGCGGAAGCCAAACTGGGTGGAAATGCAACTGCTGGCTCCACCTCTGCCTCCTCCCCATGCGTCAGTTATAAAAGTATATGCGTGTTGCACGCTGATGGGACTTCACTCACAGAGATCTCATAATCGGTGCACTGTGAGGACCATACGGGTTTAACTTTTTTTTGCAAAGAAAGGACACTCTCAACTACAGAATGGTGAGTTTTTTTTATCATTATAACTATTGGCAGCATTTAGTGTTGTGACATTGTGCTTCTCCAAGTTTCTTTTCTTATTCGTGGCTCAGTATTGCCACATCAGCTCACCAATAGAGGAAGACAAGTAGGCGTGTGAAGCAGAAAAGCACAGGAAGCACAGCAGTGGAAAGGCGCCTCCAGGCATGTGACTGTGGCTTCAGTGAAGGTTAACACTTTCCATATGGGGGCTCGGGGCCTGGCAGGAGGGTTTACGCGGTTGCCTTTCTGCCTGGGAATGCTGATGTGGCTTCTCTACAGGCTGTCATAAATTCTGTTTGTTTTGTTTGTTCACAACCTGATAAACTCGGTTTGCAGGTTTCACACAAATGCCTTCAAAAACAAATGACCTCAATTTGAAAAGTAAATGTGGTGAAGCGGCGGATAAGGATTTTTTTTAAGACCAAGAGAGATTTAAATTCAGTGTTAAATATGAGTTGAGCAGGGCGCTGACCTCGACTTTGGGCGGGATAGCAGTGCGTGGGATCATTTACAGCTTGTTGACCGATGATTGGTGCAATTTTCATCTGGTGACGCTTCCTGTTGAAACATTCAGGACGCAACATGTCGGAGGGAAATGGTGGTAGTGTGTTGAATGAAGAGCGATTACCATGGATTGTGGTTCACATTTCGCCTCCATGTTGTGACTAGGACTTCAAACATTTTTTTTCCATTCCAGCCAGGTTGAGATACAAGAAGCCGATAGCCACCTTCATTGATTGCAATCATAAACATCAGGCGGGAGACATCAGAAAGTTTCATGATTATACAAGTTGAATTGGAGCTTTTAACCAACTTTGATAAACGCACTGAACCAAGTCTGGCCTGACCAATACTGGTAATGCGCCATATGTTCAGGGTTCATGCATTTATTGTTGTTTCAATTTGCCTTTTCACGCTGTAATTTATACAGACATGTCAGACAGACAGCTCTCGTTTAAATTTGTTGTTATAGTGACATTAAAGCTGTTCTATTCTATTCAGGTTGGATTGTAGACGTTTAAATTATTTGTGTCACTTGGGAGAGATTTTAGATAGAGGGTAGATGTTCGAGATGATAATGGTATCCATGTGGGGTGCAGCTGCAGCATAAATCCCTCAAAATGGCTGAACTGGCTGGTGGCTACATACTTAGCAAGGCCCTATTGGGAAGGCAAGATAGGGTCAAGACGAGGAAATACAAAATCAAATCTTCAGAAAGTGATTCTGTGGTGCTTTGGAAAGTTCGGATGCACACCAAGCAGCCAGTGACGCTGTTGCTCCCCTTGTGGCGTCAGTGGAAAAACACAATGAGATTCATTGTGGACATGTTTTCGGCTTGACTATCTGCAGGGGGGCGGGGGAAGAGACAGGAATTTCACAACAACAAACATTTCCATGAGTCATGGCCCCTCCCCTGTAAAGAGAAAGAAGTTACAAGGCACAGCATTCTCAATTTGTTGTCTTTTGTTGTTAAAAGCTTCTCTTGTTGACAGAGAGGCGCTTACATTTGGATGCACAGTTCAAGATCTTGATCTATCAAAAATCCTCAATTGTTGTAGTTGACTGCCTCAGGCCAAACTACTCACAAATTATGAAACTTGACTTGTTTTATCACGTCGTGCCTGCACCTCCCTCTTCCTCCCACACCCTGTCTTTCAAAAAGAATGTCAAAATTCTTGAGCAGGGTGTGGAAGCATAGGGCCTAATAGCTCTACGTGCTAACCACCACCACTCCACTCGCTTTTGTAGGTCAGGTCCCCACTAGCTCCTGCTTGCCAGGATACCCATGGAGTTGTTCTTTATGGGTTCGAAGAAAATAAAACATGTGGCTGTCTTAAGAGTGCACTCTCCTTCCTCCCCTGCAGCGTGAGTGCATATCCATCCATGTTGGTCAGGCTGGCGTCCAGATGGGCAACACCTGCTGGGAGCTATACTGTTTGGAGCACGGCATCCAGCCAGACGGCCACATGCCCAACACTAGGGCCACAGGAAGCTCCGATGACTCCTTCACCACTTTTTTTAGTGACACCGGCACGGGCAAGTATGTGCCCCGAGCCATCTTTGTCGACCTGGAGCCCACCGTCATCGGTAGGTTGGATTATCATCCTTGAATTAAGTAACTGAAGGCAATACTTGAGTAAAAGTACAAGTATCTTTAATTGAATTACATTTGGTAGACGTTAAAGACAGGTTGAGGAAGTTTACTTATGTACAAGTTCCAGTAGCTGACATTTACTGTATTTTGGGTTCAAAAGTAATTTTCTGTGATTAAATGTACTAATGTAAAAAATAGAGCTGTCAGTTTAGTGCGTTTTTATTGGCATTAGTTGAAATGAATTTTAACGGGATTAAAATTTTTCTCGCGAGATTAACGCAGCACACGTCACAAGCGGATGTTACGTTGCACTATAAATACACCAGAAACAATACAACAAGCGCGCTGCAGAAGTCCACGCCCATGTCTGTTTTGCCAGCCACGGCAGCGCGAGACACAGAAAACGGATACCTAGAGAGTTTATGAATGGAAAGTTTACTTTTAAAAAGTTGCCATATTGCTCCACTGACAAGACCAAAGTTATCTGTTCTTCTCTCTCTCTCTGTATCATACCATGTGGTATACCATGTATGCCACTGACGCGATTTTACGTGTTTGGAACTATTTTGTGTGGAAGGTTACAGTGTTCTGTGTCTATGTAAATAGAGCGGGTGGAGCTTCTCTGTGTTCGTCTGACAGTGACAGTGCCCTACAGTGGTAGCGACCTAGCGAAAGTAAAATGTCTCCAGTGTCGTCATCGAACCAAGTGTAGTCATTCGAAATGAGGTCTACACAAAACCGTAGAGAGACTTCCGCGCAAGTAGGACCAATACAATCAACATAGCCTGACTGTGTTAGGGGGAGCCCCCCCCCCCCCCTTTCAGAATGGTTTGCCCCTGCAGCACGGGGGAAGAGCGTGTGCTTGTTTGTATGGCCGGCAGTTTCCAATACAGCGGCACATAATGAACACTGTTGTCCGGTGTCTCATTATTCTTCAACAAACATACAGAAACAGACTGCTGTCTTGAAAGCAAACTTGAGAAAAATGAAGTATGCAACCATGGTTTAAATCCACGATAGACTGAGTACTAGTGTACCTTAGATGTGCACTTTACAATGTTATATTGCTCTATTTTGATTTCATAAAAATTGCTGTTAAAGCAGCTGTTGTGTGACAAAATATTTTTTCACCATTATTAATGGACAGTAATATCGTGTGAGAGATTATGTGTGAATAACTGCACCAAGTGAAAAATGTTCATGTAAAATTGAAAATCAAATTTGTTATTTCAGTAAATATTTGCATTTGGCTCATAGAAAACTGATTCATGATTCCATGTTGATGAGCGCATTAAAATGGGGGAAAAATATGACCAAAAATGTAAAAGGAAATTCAGAAACGATAAGTGTGTGAGTAATCACGATTAATGTTTTTGTTGATTTGAGTTAATTATGACAGTTGCATTTTTAATTAGATATATATTTTAATCATTTGACAGCTTTAGTAAAAATACATGTATGGAAAAAAAATAGGGGCTAGAATTTTGCTTGTGTTTCTTACACTTATCCGGGGTCGGGTCACGAGGGCAGCACCTTTATCAGAGAGACTCGGACTTCCCTCTTCCCAGCCGCTTCATTCAGCTCTTCAGCGGGGATCTTGAGGCATTCCCGTGCCAGCCGAGAGACATAGTCTCTCCAAGCATGTCCTGAGTTGTCCACAGGGTCTCCTCCCAATGGGGCGTGCCCACAACACTTCACGGAGGGAGGCCTCCGGGAGGTTTCCGAACCAGATGCCCAACCAACTCATCTGGCTCCTTTCAATGCAGAGGAACATCTCAACTCTGAGGCCCGCAACATCCAAAGCCTTTGGGAACTCTGGGCTAAGTCAAAAAGGCCTGATGAGACCTCTTCTTTAGCTTGACGGCATCACTGAAAGCAGATGTCCACCGACTGTTTAGTCTGTCCCTTCGACTGAAGAGCCCCGTGTTGGCCGATGAGCAAAGTTAAAGTCACTGGCATATGCTAGCTTGGCCATTATGTTAGCCCTGTCTAAACAAGCGTTTGGGCCTCTTTGGAGAGTAAAATTTCCTGACCTTCAAACCCTTTTCTTTCAGTAACAGTCAAGGTAAGTTGATAAGATGGCGCTGTTTAAAAAGATTCCACTTTTCCTCACCAACTTTATTGCACGACTACAAGGATTGCAAAGTCTCTAGCATGAAATTGTGGTACATTTCAAACTGTTCATTTCAATTTTGCTGCTGCAAAGTCTTGTAGGTACCAAATTACTAGTGTCTCTCTATTGACTTACTTCGTTGTGGTTTGACTATCCTCTTGCAGATGAGGTACGCACAGGTACATATCGTCAGCTCTTCCACCCAGAACAGCTCATCTCTGGGAAAGAGGACGCTGCCAACAACTACGCCCGTGGTCACTACACAGTTGGAAAGGAGCACATTGATAACGTCCTGAACAGGATCCGGAAGCTGGTGAGATGAGGCAAATCATTGCAAAATTCATTTTGTAATGTTCACGTTTTAAAAGCGATCTCAAGCGTATAAAAGTTACAGACGGTCTGCAAATTCTATCCATTTTCCTCCAAATTCAGTGGAAATATAGATTTTCCTGGTGGACATGGGGGATTTTTGTTCACAATTTACAGCAGTTCCCAGGTCACTTACCGGACTGGCATGTGAATAATTTTCAAATTGGCTCGCTTCACAACGTTTTGAGGAAAATATACATTTTTCCCATGATTAGTGTATCAATCTAAAATAGCTTGCCATTCCCGAATAGCTGCCCCAAGCAGCGCATAAAACAGCTTGGCCCACTTGAAAGTTTGTCAGATTATGTTGATTACCACTCCTGCCCTGGGTGTTTTGCAACGCCAATGAACTTAACATCACAAACACATTTTCAGCAAACGCAAAGCTCACAAAGGTGAAACTTGGTCCTGCAATTTCAGACTTAATGAGTGGACAGGAGCTCCAGAGACACACATTTTGTTTTACATTTTCATCAAATATCAGTTTTGGAGAATAGCTCACTCTTACAGAAAATAAAATACTCATTAATATATACCTAATGACATTGTATTGTTCTCTCTCAGTCTGACCAGTGCACTGGACTCCAAGGCTTCCTGGTGTTTCACTCCTTTGGAGGAGGAACCGGTTCTGGCTTCACTTCTCTGCTGATGGAGCGCCTCTCAGTGGACTTTGGCAAGAAGTCCAAGCTGGAGTTCGCCATCTATCCGGCTCCTCAGGTGTCGACTGCTGTGGTGGAGCCGTATAACTCCATTCTCACAACACACACCACCCTGGAGCACTCGGACTGTGCCTTCATGGTGGACAACGAGGCCATCTATGATATCTGCCGCAGGAACCTGGACATAGAACGTCCGTCATACACCAACCTGAATCGACTCATCAGTCAGATCGTTTCCTCCATCACAGCCTCGCTGCGCTTTGACGGAGCCCTCAACGTAGACCTGACTGAGTTTCAGACCAACCTGGTGCCCTACCCACGAATCCACTTCCCTTTGGCGACCTATGCCCCGGTCATTTCAGCAGAGAAGGCGTACCACGAGCAGCTGACTGTGGCAGAGATCACCAGCTCCTGTTTTGAGCCAGCCAATCAGATGGTGAAATGTGACCCTCGGCATGGCAAGTACATGGCATGCTGTCTGTTGTACCGCGGCGACGTCGTGCCAAAAGATGTAAACGTGGCTATTAGCAACATCAAAACCAAGCGCTCCATTCAGTTTGTGGACTGGTGCCCCACTGGCTTCAAGGTGGGCATCAACTACCAGCCTCCCACTGTGGTTCCTGGAGGAGACCTGGCCAAGGTCCAGAGGGCTGTGTGCATGCTGAGCAACACCACGGCCATCGCGGAGGCCTGGGCTCGACTGGACCACAAGTTCGACCTGATGTATGCCAAGAGGGCCTTTGTGCACTGGTACGTCGGCGAGGGGATGGAGGAGGGGGAGTTCTCCGAGGCCAGAGAAGACATGGCTGCCCTGGAGAAGGACTACGAGGAGGTCGGCATCGACTCATTGGAGCAAGACGAAGATGAAGGGGAGGAGTATTAGAAAAGAAAGCCGATCAGCTTCATTTAGGATGTCGCCCATTTTAATGGCGGTTATGTTGTCAACAAATAAACGGTGACGTGTTCATGCTTGTCTCAAGTACTTAAGAGCGCAAGACCATCATGTTTGCTTGTCTTGAGTGTGACTCCCCTTTTGAAGCTAAGAGCATATTTGTCTTCTTTTCAAATAAAATCACTTACATTTGCTTCTGTTGCTTTCTTGATCTTGCATTGATAGATAATGTAGGTTAGGATGGGTGACAGGCAGACATACCATAGAAATAAATAGAGAATAAAAATTGCTGACAACAAACCATTTAAAAAGACGGTGGTAATAAAAAATATATTTACAACTCATGTCAATTGTGTGACCAAACAGCCAAACTCCATGTTGCTGTACATTATGACTACCGCTCTCCCACCATATCTCACCCCAAGTCTGCTGGAGTAGGATCCATCCAACTCACCCGGGACCATGAACATTTAGGGGGAAAAAAATTATTCTGTGTATGTGTTTTGGGGCGACCCGAAGGAGGCGTGATGAATTTCCGCTGCAACAAAGAGGTAAAACTTCCGACCAAACTTGAAATGGCCAGAACTGAAGGTGCATGTGGCCAGTTTCTCTGTGCTTGCTCACTGGAGGAGACCTCTATCTTTTTTTGTGATTCGCTCAAGCCGATGAAGGTTGCACAGATGGGAGATTTGTAAAGGTCACGAAAGGACGATGCGAAAAGGTAACTGTTAAATCCTGGTATGAGTTACTCTCTCTTGAATTGGAAAATGTCAAAGTGTGAATATGTCTTGTGAAGATACCAACGTGATTGTTATGGCAACCCCTACTGTTGGATCTGTTTGGGTGAGTCAACATAGTTGTCTAGTGATTTTTTTTTCTCCGACATGAAGCCGGCCATGATCATCTAAATGCCGCATTCAACAGATTTTTTTTTTGCATTCAGTTTATTTACAGCAGTGCGATATCATCGTACACATTTTTACACAATGCTCCTAATTCATATGCCATTAACAATAAACAAATTATTTGCACAACACAAATGAGACATTTTATGCAGAAACTCGTATCGAGATTATCATCTTACATGCTCTTGTCTCACGATTGTCTATGCCTAGTTTCATTTTGTTTATTTGCATCTGTTTGGATCAGAATAAGTTGTCTGCTGAGGAAAGAGTTTGGATTCCCCCTTTAAACGTTGCCATCAGTCATAATAGCTGTTGCCAGTCTGCATCTTTACGGAAATGACCAACAGAACTATACATTTATTTTAAGTGTATTCTTATAGAAAAGGATAGCTTTGAAGAGCAGGCTCTTGTTACACTCACAATAATCTGTTAAAGGGCAATCAGCAATGTGACGTAAACATAAAAACATTAATGCACTAACTCCAAAGCTAAATACAGTAGTTCCACACTTACAAAAATGTAAACTCCAACACTGAGTACCTTTAACATAACACCCTGAACAAAATTCACATTCTGGAGACGGAGTCAACTGCTTTTAACCACTCTGCCAACAATAACTTATTAAAGTGCACACATTAGCCATTATTGACCATTTTTGGTCTCACACTATGCACACAGTACGATATTTTTAAACAACACTTTTGAGGTTCTACTATGTACAAAGTACAACAGGATCTGATTAAATAAATCTCAGAAGAGGGCTATTATTTATTTGTTGTTTTACCTTACTAAATCAATGGTGACCAAACAAGAGCCAGGGGGCATTTATGGCACACTGTCCCTTTTTTCTTTGCGGCTTGCAGCAACTACTAAAATTTGACATGGGATGCAATGTGTGTTTTTTTTCTTTTTCTTTTTTTTTAATGGTGAGGGGTGCATCAATGTATAAATGCTGGCTTGGTTTTAATATGCTAATACATTAAGTATGATGAATGTTTAGTGGCCTTGGCATCCCTCAGTGTTTCTGTATGCTTAGTTTGGACACCCCTGCTCTAAGTCTTCACTTACTTGTCCATCAAAAATTGTGCTAAGAGTATAAAACACACACACACACACACACACTATTCTTTTGTGGAGTTCCTCACTCATCTTCAGCCCGCCTGTCCAATAATGATGATGCATCCAACAGACAACCTCTAAAATAGCCAATCAAAGAGTGCCTCAGCTGAATCTGGCTGCGTCTTGACAGGAAGTGGCCCTCATCAGGGTAGATCTGTCCCAGAAAGCAAAAGGTAAATAGCCTCCTGGGACTCTTTGCTCATGCTGTCTTTTCTGACACTTGTACCTGCATGGTGTAGTTGGCTCCCACCCTGATCAAATGCTTGATGAGTTCCGCTGAGTGCTGAAAGTGAACATTTGCTGGGGAAAAGAACACAATTGTTTACATCCATCGTGCGACAAGCGCTCACAACTCAGCAGAGTCGTAACGGCCTGTGCGTCGTAAATCTAACGGCAAAGGGAAGAGAAATGTGTGCACGCGTATGTGTGTGTCTACCATCAGCGGTCCCATGGGCGAGAAACAGAGTTCCTCCCTGCAGGCCTTTCATGTCTGGCAGAACTTTCGACATCTGTACAGACCAAAAACTATGTTCAATTCTTTAAAAGCAATGCCAAGTTTTTATTACCACATTTGGTGAATTGATTTTACTATGATACACATTGATTGTGAATATTTTATGCAAGAAAGAGGAACATGGTGCCTCAGAGGTGATGCTTGTGCAGAGGAAATACACTATTGATGTAATTAAAAGTCAAATATTGTTGTGAGTGGAAAAAAACTATCTTGAAAAGTAAATAAATAAATAAACAGGTGGACACCACATGCGGCCATTTGACTGGAAATGAAAGCGAAATGGCAACAAAATTGGCGCATCGGTTGTTTTTCTCGACCACATTCACAGCCATTTTACATGGGTACATTGCTCGGGGAGGATAGGAACAAAATCTCAGAGCTCACAGCTGGGATTCCATCAGAGTGTAGAGAGCTGCTTCAAGGCACCACCATTCTTTCTTTCCTTTCCTAATGACTATTGTCCGTTCACCCTGTCCTCGGTCTTTGGATGTCACTTCAAGAGCAACGCTCCTCCCACCGTCACAGAAATAGACCACTCTGGCCCAATTCATCGCAACCCACTTAGAAGAAAAAAAACTGTCTGCGACCTTCACTTTGTAGGCTGTTGCGTATTTCTGTCGACTCCACCTTATAACAGGGGCACATTTGCCACATATTTGAACTAAATACCACAACCCAGAATTTGTAGACAATTGTGCCCAAATGTCAGATACATTTTCTGTGCTGTGACACAGTGTACAAGGCAAGGTCCATAAAGGCATGCTTGGTTAGGTGTGGAAGAACTTTAAAGCCTTGGCTTCAAACCTCTTATGGAAGAGCTACAATGGAAATTGGTAGCTAGAAGCCACTCACTTGATATCTGTTCTCCTCAGTTGAAGGCATGCCAAAATATCGCTCTGAGAATGCAGAAGCTGGAAGTAATAGAGAGGCAGACAAAAAACAGGTAGTGCATTTGATTCTCTTTACAGATAAAAAGCACATTAACAAGGGAATTTTAGTCTGATCCACATTGGTGCTCTATGTGAAGGATCTGAATTGATCAGACTCACCATACATAGTCCAGTCAACAACAGGAGCCTGAGCTGCAGCGCATCGGATCATTCCCTCGGTGGACTTGATCAGCATTAGCGCTAGGTAACCACCATAGTCCTGCAGGAGGAATGTTACCATTGGAGCTGATTCCTGATCATCATTCACTTCAAGATTTACTTGTAACTCAGATGGAAGCATTCTGTTGGGCTAAAGATGATGTCATTAACCTACACTGTTGCTTGGTCGATACAGCAAAAATGAGAATGCGCTTCAGACTGCCACACACTAGATGGCAGCAGCAATCTTAGAACAAATTTACAACATTCCACAACTATCTTTCTCAATTAGATGATGTGTATTTACCTAGTTTGGGGTTATTCCCTGATCACGTTTTTATTTCTAACGTGTGTGTGTGTGTGTGTGTGTGTGTGCGCACGTGGCCCTGTGAACATGTGGAGAGCAGGTTTATCTCAATCCATGTAAAGCACTTTGAAGTGCATTCTGTTTATGAAAGGGTTTGCACAAATAAAGTGCAAAACCTTATATAGACAACACATTAGGTACAGTCATCATCTATGCATGCAAATGTTTTACTAAGTACATAAGAAGTTGGAAAACTAAGTTGCTTTTTTTAAGGCGGTGGGTTCGATTATTGAGTTTGTGATAGTATCATCGGATTTACGGCTGCATGTTTTGGACACACGGGTGAAGAGAGGGGTGGGGCTGTCAACTAAGTTGGCTTCAATGGTGGGGTAAGATGCCGGTCCGACCTGGTAGACCCTTGGCAGTGTCCTCCAGGGTGCATGGGAGTTCGCCCAACCAGTCTATACATAATTTGTGGACTTGGAGAAGCTGTATGACTGTGTCCCTAGGTGAGTTCTGGGGGTGGGGGGGGGTGCTGGGTACCAAACCCCCTGATAAAGGCTGTTCGGTCCCTGCACCAGTAATGCCAGAGTTTGGTTCGCATTGCCGGCAGTAAATCGGATTCATTTTCAATGAGGCTGCCCTTTGTCACCGACTCTGTTCCTAACCTCTATGGACAGAATTTCGTGATGCAGCCGAGGCATTGAGGGAGTCCGGTTTGGTGGCCTCAGTATTGCATCTCTACTTTTTGCCAATGATGTGGTGCTGTTGGATTCTTCAAGCCTGTATCTCCGACTCTCACTGGAGCAGTTCACAGCCAAGTGTGAAGCGGTTGAGATGAAAATCAGCACCTCGAAATCTGAAACAATGGTCGCCAGTCGGAAAACGGTGTGAGTGCCTTCTCTGGGTCGGGGGATGAGATCTTACCCTAAGTGAAGGAGTTTCAGTATCTTGGGGTCTAGTTCATGAGCGAGGGCAGGATGGCGAGGGAGAGTGACAAACAGATCAGTTCAGTGTCTGCTGTGATGCGGACGTTGTATCAGTCCATCATGGTGAAAAAGGAGCTGAGCCAAAAGACGAAGCTCTTCATTTACCAGTCGACCTACGTTTGTTCCCTCACCTATGGTCACCTTGTGGGTCATGACCGAAAGAATGAGATCCCGAATACAAGTGATCAAAATGAATTTCTTCTGCACTGTGTCCGAACTCTCCCGGAGAGATAAGTTGAGAAGCTCGGTCATCTGGGAGGGGCTCAGAGCCGAGCCGCTTCTCCTTCACATCCAGAGGAGGTGGCTCGGGCATCAGATTAGGATGTCTCCTGGGCGCCTCGCTGGTGAAGTGTTCCGGGGAGGCTCCGGGGACAACCTAGGACACGCTGGAGAATCAATGTCTCCTGGCTAGCCTTAGAATGCTTTGGGATCCCTGGGACGAGCTGGAAGTGGCTGGGGAGAGGGAAGTCTTGGCTTCCCTACTAAAGTAGTTGCCCCCGCAAACCGACACTGGATAAGCAGTAGAGAATGGATAGATGGATGGATGGATGAAGATACACACGTTTTGACTTATGAATTTGAATGACATAAACTTGTATCTCAAAGCACCATTGTACAATCAAGATGAAGAAATAATATGAGCAGTTCAGACCTCTCCAAAAATGCCAACCCTAGTTGGATCGATGTAAGGAAGCTTCACCAAGTACCTGGAGAGAAATGACTCATCAGTCCATCATGATGTTGTTTCATGCTGATACTGAAATGAACTCAAAAAGACATCTTGAAAACAAAGGATCCTCAGGAGAAAAAAAAAGAGAGAAGAAATTAAAAATCATGCTAGCCTGCTTGAAGTTTGTTGTCCAAATTGTCTCCACAATTACTCACTGAATATTTAACTTTTTCTTTTTCTTACAATGAAAGTGTATTTTATTTATGTTTTATTCCTAAAATTAGTACATACGTTAAAGCTGCTATCTGGTCCTCAACGTCCACCTGCCCAATGTTATTGTGGAGCTGCATCCTGTGATGTGAAGGCCATCATGAGCTGTGCATCGTACTGGACATTACATGTGCATCATTAAAATGGAAGAAAAAAAATTAATGACAAACCTTTGACCTCGGAACGCAGAACCCCGACCGTCGAGCCGGGCCACAATCACCTCCTCCGAGCCCACCAGCACCCAGTCCCAGTTCAGCCTAAACTCCTCAGTGACTGCCTGATCACCAGGAGAGCTGCCTCTGTTGGAACAAAGCCATGTAAGCAGACAAAGACAAAATAATGTCCTGTGAACAGCAAAAAAATATCATGATACTTGTACTCAAAAAATAACTGCAGTTAATTGGGTTTTTTTTCTCAAACCGCTTAATGGCACAATGGATTGATTAGTAGGAGGTAACCTCTGCCCGAGCTATTAGCAGGATTGCCACAAACAAATTACAGTCGCTGCTAATGATTATAAGATCTGCTTAAAATAGCTATTTTATCACAATTTCACAGATTTAAAATTAAAATATTCAGAAGGCTGTATGGCTGGAACTTTAACAATCTGATATGAGACGTTACAGTTATTTTGAGTCGATTTGTGAGATGCTCAGCCTGCAGCCATGGTGGCACATGAGAGAGTGTGAAGGTCAGAGTAGATGGCGCAGTGAATATAAACGCGGTCCTCACACAATGAGCAGAAGGCCGTAGAGGAAGGACTCTGAGAAGTCAAGAGGAAGGATGAGCTTCAGAGGCAGTTCTATACGTGAGAGAGCACACGCTTGTAACTCCATCTCGCATTATCATGTTAACTTTTGCATGCACATTTCATTCCTACCATAGTTGCTATGGTGGATAGTGTGGATTCGGGACTGAACCATTCTTTTGGTGGACAGCATCGACCACAGAGGATGATTGTTCTCCAGAATGAAATAAGCTGATGGAAGATGAGCATAAAAAAACAAATAAGGAAAAAAGAAAATAAATGGACAATAAAAGAAAATTCCTGAAAAGTAGAACTCAATTGTTGGATTCATTTTTCTTCTTTTCTTTTTTGGGGGGGGTCTAATCATAAAGTGTGATGTGAACTGTAAGGTGTGGAAAAAGTATTAAGTTTGAGTTGGTACCCCTGCACTTTTCCGGAAAGAGCTCCTGCAGGATTTCGATTTTTGTGTCTGTGGGCATTAATGTCCATTCATCCAGAACAACAATTGGTCAGGGGTTAGTGATGGCTCGCCATTTCTGTTCAAGTTCATCTGAAAGGTGTTTGATGGGTTTGAGGTCAGTCCTCTCAAGTTCTTCCACACCAAACTCAAGTTCCAGCAACCTTGCTTTGTGCACTGTGGCATAACTGTCCAAAGAAAATTTTGATTTAGGTAATAGGTGCGTTTCAATGATCAATTTTCAAGCATTGACTTTGTAAATTGGTGCTGAAAATCAGTGTTTGCTATGAGCGCTCATTTTAAATGAATTGATTGAGGAATTGATTAAGACGTACAGTATGTCCAGATACTCTTCTCAGTACTGGGCTTTGCACAAAATGGCATCCAGTAATGCAAACATTTGTCTGTCTGCATGAAAACACTCACAGTCCACCTCGTCCAAACTAAGAAGCAGGACCGATGGAACTCCCGGACCTACGAGTGACACAGGTGACGACAAAAGCAGACAAGGTAAAAAGTGTCTCTTGTGATGTAGAAAACAATGCATTCATCAACATGTCATCTCCATGAAAAGAGGTCACCATCAAGACGATTGTGAGAGATTTGCCTTTGCAATGCAGGATGGCATGCTCCGCGTCAGGGCTGATGTTAGCCTCAAAGAAGGTGCACGCCTCACGCAGTCCACAGGTGAGGCACTGTCGTGGAAATGCACCCAGGGTGGACACACTGACAGGGAGCACATGTGCATGTTGGAAGAAGGAGAAGCCAAAAGACAAAAGAAACGGGAAGTGCAATGAGTGCAAAATCACTGCAATAAAAGGTGCTTTGGATCCATGGGAGTTACTTAATTCGGACATGTAAATCGGTTGCGCATCACTAAAGGAGGCTAAATTAACAGAGATCATTTGAATATATTTGAGGTAAAGAGTAAAAAATGACATCAGTTGAACACATTTTACCAATGTGCAACAGAAAGCTAAGTACTTTGTTTTTTGATAGTTACCTGTATAAATGCCTCTGTTGTGCAGAAACCTCTGTGCTCAGGAAGTATCTGAGTGGATGACATCAGGTGATTTACATCTTATAAGCAGGGCCATTCAAACGTTTTCTTCTTAAAAAAATATAAATGTCAATAGAACACCAGGGCCACTGTCATTCACCTTTAACTTACTTAGCCAAATCATCAGTTTAGGTAAACATGTGAAATAAACATACATTGATTTTATATGAATTATAAGTATCTTTCAGGAGTTTTGATTGGCCAGCAGCTCCAGATCCCGAAAGAATAAATCCGCCCTTGTTACTGAGCATAACAGAATCACATTTCCACATTGGGAACCAAAACAAGAGCAATCACAACTACTGCTCTAACTGAATCATCATCATCAGGTAAGGAATCATAAAATATGTTTTTGCGCTGCTCAGTCCCCTTTTGTAATAATCAAACACACCAGTGAAAAGGAGAAATAAACACAAAAGAAACATACATGACCTGCTTGCTTTCATCATAAGACACAATTTGTGTCACCTCCCAGGCGCCGGACGTGATGTGTTCAATCTCATCCTTGTTGCTTTGGAGCTAAGAAACAACATAACAGCTTCCCTTATGATTGATTCTGTTTTTAAATGTTGTCCTGTTTACTTTCCGCACCTTTTTGGTGAACATGGTGATGTGATGGAAGTCACCTTGACCTCCTTGTCTCAATGGAACGGCAAGAAAAAACCTGGTTGTGTCTTTATCAAACAGAGGCTCCTGGTTCTGCTGGAGATTGGGGGGACTCTTTGTGATGCCCTTAGAGGAACGTGAAGAGGTGGCAATGGCAACACTGCAGACTTACCTGCCTGGAGATCCATGAATCTGAAGAGTCCTCATGCCGCTGAAGCCCAAATTAAAGTGCAAGTTAAACACACAACTGTGGTGAGCACAGTGCTCTCTTTGAATCGGCGTTGTGTTTGACAAGAACAAAGTGGAAGCAAGGATGTTGACATCACTGTAAAAGTATCATTTGCTAAATCTCAAAAGTCAACTTGAAGCTAATGTGAGGCATGCAATCCTGTGAAACGTGAGTGGAATGAGAAGCACACACCGCAAGACAGACTCCCACGGCCGCATCGCACACTGTCAGCACTGATGCATTCTGGGCCCGAGTGAGCCAGCGCACGGCCAGGTGCGTGTTACTGATCCACTTCACCATGGTGATATAGAAATCCCTGCAGATGGGGAGCCCAGAATGGAATGAGACGAAGGGTTTAGTGCTTGGTGGGTTTATGACTTGGATTGGTGTTACCGTAGGCTGAGCTGATAGGGAGGATGCAGCTCCACAGAGTGCGTTACCCCAAAAAGATTGACTACAGACAGCTTGACCGCAGGGTTTGTCTGGCCGGCCTGATGGAACATTTAGAACAATACTGTAGATCAGTGGTTGATTTATACCAAGTAACACCTAATAAATAAAATCTCACGTAACATCATCATAACAAAAGTAGGGTCGCCAAGTGCTGATTTTAAAACCAATTCAATGTCAATGTAAGCCTCTGCAACACTAAACACAGTTTCAGAATCAACACTGCAATCAGATACAGGGATAGGAAAAAAAAAACATGTCAACTGGAAAAAATTAATGACGCACGGTATATATACGGATATATACTGTATATAAAACTTTACACTGATCAGCTGGTTTGGATCAACAGATATTTTGTATTTTATGCAACATTGGTGATCGGTTGAAATGTTGTGACTTACCGATCAATCAATATAATACAATAAATCTTTATTTTTGTAGCGCTTATGACATCATTGATCAGATCTGCAAAATAAGACATTCGAGAAAACACAATTTTGTTGACTCATTTACTGCCATTGTTAAGATCCAAGGTTTCTCTGCATAGATAGTTGGATTTTTAGCCACAATATTTTGGTGGAGGAGGAGTTGGGGCGGAGAGCCTGCACTTTTTGTGTACTGAATGTTTCTCAGGGGTTTGGGGAGAAGATTTGAAGGTTTGATTTTTATTTGTGTTATTTTTATCCAAAGCATTTCCATGGACATCAGTTATCTGC
Source organism: Hippocampus zosterae (assembly GCF_025434085.1). Classification (NCBI taxonomy): domain Eukaryota; kingdom Metazoa; phylum Chordata; class Actinopteri; order Syngnathiformes; family Syngnathidae; genus Hippocampus; species Hippocampus zosterae. The sequence goes on from NC_067452.1 coordinate 25,771,564, forward strand.
AAATGTTGGCCATTTGTGGGCCAGGCTGGTCCCAATCCCCCGCAAATAGCGGAATTCCGACTGTTCAGTTAATAAACAAAATGTTTAAATAGACTGGTCCAAAGTCTTGTTGGATTAGTGATTGGTTCAAAAATTACAAAATGAGTCAATGCTTCATCAGCAACTTCTGCAAGAGCTTGATAGAGCTAGAAGGGGCCCATGTATTCCTAGCAGTACACATATCACATGGAGAATTTGTACAGCTGCAGATCATTGAAAAAGTATGCCTGGCCTCTTCTGGATTTCTGTGCGCTGATTCAGAGTATCTCAAATCAAAACAAACTGACCCACCCCAGATCACTATAAAAAGAGTGCATTTGGATCTCACCATGGGATACGGGTACTGAAGTCCTCGGGGGTAGGTGCCGCCAGTAAACTGGGCCAAAGCCATGTTTGGTACTAATGTGTCGTTGATGGTCAGGAAAGCCAGTTTCTCTCCATCGGGGGACCACCAGTGGGCCAAGTGTGAGCGCAGAATCTCCTCTGATAGCAAATATACACCATTGCACTATTATTGTGGTAGTGCTTCTTGACGCTTCGCTTTGGGTGGTTCTCGTAACTGGGAGTATAGCCCCCAAACAGAATTGCAAAAGGTGACACATAACGGAAAAGCAATTTTTTAAAATTACTGGTACCATGCATAAATAGTTGGGGGTGCAGAGTCCCTGAGTGCGCAATCAAACAACACATTTTACAAATGTACCTATTTCTCAAAATGTGTTACTTTGCCCTTGGGCCAACTGTTACCAGTGGGGCTAATTCATTGTAACCATGCCCACGAGTTTCTTTGCTGACATAAAGAGTAAGGACGGGTGAAGATTTGATTTCTTCAAGCAGGAGAGTGAATTCCCGGTGTTCATTCACACAGCCATTAATGAATTCACAGATTTATTTGTGTGTGTGAGTGTGTGTGTGTGTGTGTGTGTGTGTATGTGCGATTGGGTAGTCCTCTGTTATTTACTTAAAACTCATTCACTCGCTGTCTGGTTGTATCATTGTGATCTGAGTTCAGGAGCTTCATTTAGAGAAAATAAGTGCTTAGTCACCATTTTGTGGCATGTTAGTGCCAAGTAACAATGTTGCAATTAGTTGATTAGATTCATTATACGAAAGTATTGCTCATTTGCTGCCATTTTGTGGTATCTTGGTAGAAAGGAGCTTCATGAAGACAAAAGCAGTTTTTTTCCAAAATCCGTACTTTTCGCTGGCCCAGCAGCACAGATAGAATGATTTTTTCCAAAATCCGTACTTTTCGCTGGCCCAGCAGCACAGATAGAATGATTTTTTTCAAATTTATCCATTATCTGAGCCGCTTTATTCTCACAAGGCCTGCTGGAGGCTATCCCAGGCTTCGTTCAGCATTAAGCGGGCAACACCCTAAAATGGTAGCCAGCCAATCGCAGGGCATACATAGACAAACGACCATTTACACTCACAATCAAATCTAAGGGCATTGTAGTGAACAAAATGAAATAGCACAGTTTGCTTATCGGCATTAAAATATAATTTCAAGATGCAAGCACTACACTGTATTTCATTGTTCAGATTATTGGTGAGGGTGACAGGTTAATATAGGAGATGACTCACACCTTCATAAAGCCAGTCAGCAAGCCCATTGAAGATGACGCCCGCCATGCCAGAAGAGGTAATCCGCAGGGAGTTGCTCCTCACGTCTGACTGATAGTAGATGTTGTTCTCGAAAATGTAAATCTTAGAAGGAAAAGGAAGGATTGCACGTTCACTTCGCAACGCTCATATACACATGAATCTGCAGGAGCAAATTGTAAAAAAAAACCTCAAGAAAAGAACTGTGCAAAGACAGCTACATTGCACAAAAAGTAGCATGAATTAACTCCTTGATCAGGAGATGAGGCTTAGTGAGTTAAGAAAAACAATCAGTTGGATGGGAAAATGTCAGTAATGACAAGCTGCTATTCTAAAAAGTGTCACATTTGAGTCATGATTTTTTTTCCAGTAATATTAGGTTAAAAAAAAAAACATTTGTACCACACCCTCGAAGCGTAACTATCAAGTTATCGGCAGGACCAAATACGCAAATATAAGTTGTATACTTTTATTCCATCCATTAAAAAAGAAGTGGTTTTGGTGAATCAACCCTACCAGTTGCTGTCCTTGTTTTCCCCACGCCGCATGCTGCAGCACAGCATTGGAAACTTCAGGAGGGTTCAGTTCCCAAACCTCCCTAAAACCACACGAAATTAGAAGAAACACCATAGCCAGAATACCTGACGAATGATTGGGCAAAAGTGCACGCACGCACGCGCACATGCACATGAACACACACACACACACACACACATCCTCACACTAATTTACCGGGTGTATATGTTGTAAACGATGTAGGAAGCCTGGTAGGAATATCTGTACACCTGTAAAGAGAGGCAAATAAATCATACAAAGCTAACACTCACTTACTGCAGCATGAAGGTGACCCACAGTGCACAACACATCATTATTGACTGTGAGGAGAAAAGAAAGACTTCTTGAGGACTCGGTATAAACAAGGACACACAAAGAGTGAAGTGTGAAATGTCTAAAGACGAAAGTAAATCTAAATAATCCAAACAGAACGCACACTCGAAAACCGGTGCACATCTGTTGAGCAGTGATGGCAGGATTATTTTCACAGCCGGGGTTTGTGTGCGTGTCTGTTTAGTTAAAAAAAAAAAAAACGTCGACAACAACAAAATGCATACTCCAACAGACATGCGCTTTGATTCAAGTTCATTCCAATATTGATGCACAAAGTGAATGAAAAGAGAAATGACAATGCCCACCTGTTTGACGTCATAAGCAAAGAGTGCATATTGAAGGTCCGCTGAGAGTGAGTACTTGGCCACCTTGAACGCCACCTGATGAATAAAACAAAGCTTTACCAAATGCAAAAGAAGGATCTACATATACCGTGGACACATATCTTAGAAAGAGAAAAGGAAAACGTGAACACCCAAACACGGAAAGCAACTTACAAATGTTGTGTTGCTGAGCAGGACTTGGGTCTCGTTGCGGGTGAAATCGAATTTCACAACATGGTTATCTCGGTTCCTGTACACCACCTCGGAATCTGAGACCAGAAAAGAGTATTGTGTGATTTCTGTCGAACAACATTCAACGTGCATTTATTGCTGAATGGCTTTTAAGGGATCATGTATTGTTTGTATGTATGTATGTTTTGTCAGTACTGATTGGAGGTCGGTTAGTCTGTCATTGAATACAGAATATGATATACAGCAGCTTTGCTTGAGTGGGCTGCAGTGACTACACAGTACATGGAAATGTTTTGTGTCTCCTGTACAGTAGGTGGCAGTATGAATGAAAGATCTATAATCCACCCATAAACTAAGAAGGAGAAGGAGGAAAAAGGAGGATTTATCTATTCAGAGGTATGTGGGCAGTGCTGAATGATGTCGGGTCTGAGGAAAGCGAGTTCTCTCTGCAGGGAAACTCGTGCTTTTTGACTTGATGTACAGTACTCGACTCTGTCAGACCCCAATATTTATTCTCAATTTTGAAATTCCACTTCAGAGACTGACAACTCTTAAGACAGACAGACTTAAGATGTCCGTCTGTCTTAAGCAGGAGAGTGAACCTGCTGAAGAGTCCAGGTGAAATGTGTGCAACACTTAGCCTCCAGCTAGCCCTTCACTAGATTTCACTTCACTCGGATTTTGATCCACATCCAAATCCCACTGCCAGAAAAACAACGGACAACAGGGACTGTTTTTTGGAGAGACAGCTAGTCTGCTTCCAGCGTACTGCCGATGTATCCATGAACAAGTCTCCGAACCACTTAATGGTGCAACATTAAGAAAACCTTTATTAGTCTCGCAATGGAGAAATTCCAGATTCATGCTTTTCCAACATGCTGATCACATTGACATCTCACTGAGATGGTGTGTTTATAGAGAGACACAGTATATTCGAAATCATATTTGAATAATGCACATTCCAGGCCATCTGAAGGCAGCCTTGAAGTTTTGGGTGCACATCAGTCTTTCGCCGAAGGGTCAACTGATTTGCGTTTCTGATGTCATTTATGTCCGTTCCATCCATTTTCGAAACCACTTGTCCTCTTCACACATCACAGGTGAGCTGGAGCCTATCCCAGAGCTGATTTGGAGGCAGGGTACACCCTTGACTGTTTTTCAGCCAATCACAGGACACCCAACTATCTACTTTTAGGTAGAATGTTGCTCTGGTTAGTGATGCAGAGACATTACAACTTGTTGGCATTCAACCGTTGTTTGGCTTGCACAGGCTTCAGTGAGCAAACCATCACATCTGAATTGCTCTGAAGGGGCCCGGATAGGATTTGTATAGCTGGGGGTGGGGGCTGGGCTGGGGCGGTGGTGCAAAGGTTATCTTTTCTTTTTTTGGAAGTGCTATTCTTCTTCTTGCGCTCACGTTCGATCAGTCTACACAGCTTGAAGAGTTAACGTGGAAGCAAATGCCATAACAGTTGAAATGGTGAAAACGTGCTTGCCACGCCATCCTGCATTGTAACTCCTCGTGTCATCAATCTCAATCACCAACTAAAAGGAGCACCATCTTCAACGGATGAAAAAATATTGTAATATTGTCTTTCTGCAACACAAAAGACTAAACCCTCAGCAAGGTCATGTTGTATTGATCTTTTCTCTGGACAGATTGTCAATAGGATGATAAAACGCATGCATTTTTTTTGTGTAAACAAAACTTTAATTTGGACGTTCATGTTGATGATCGTGTATTCTCTCATCTCATGCAATGGACTTTACTGTACACATGGTGTTGCATAGTGGCTTAAAATGCTCATGTATAGATGCATAGTACAGAGACGTTTGTTCGGGAGTGGGACTATAAGAGGCCTCATTGGAAGCAGGTCATTTGTAATCATACAGATCCATTGTCAATCGCTTGACTGATTGTAATTTAATCGACAAATATTTTGCTCATGGCGTATTTTGCCGTAGATCTAATGGCTAGAGATGGCAAAGCTGCACTCAACCTGCGAGCTTCTGCAGAGAAGAGATTACTTTCGTTAATTTCAGCATGAGACGCCGACAATCTTTCTTGTGTGGTGTGAATTAAGAGCAGCCGCCATGACGAATGCCTTTAATTAAAACAATCAGTCACCTGCAGAGACGAAGGAAAAGCCTCCAGCAAGTGAATGTGTGTCCATGAAGATTTGTACATTTCAGCATTACAATTATCAGTGCTTCTCGCTGCAGAGTATTCAGGTCATTGTCACAAATATATTAGAAACGATGACAAATAATCTAGATTTCCTCACACCAAAAACCTAAAAATAAACAAAGATCATTTAAAGAAAAAAAAATCTCTCAAACCAATCCCATTTGCTTTTTATGAATAGGCCAACTGGCATGAGCAGGTGTGCCTAATGCTGTGGCCTCATCCACACCCTTTGTTTCGGCCTCCATGTCTTTCTGCAGATGCAGATTTTATCTTCTTGTTCGCAGGTTTTGCTCCCATGTGGGGTGATGGTATTTTCATTCCGAGGAAAACTGATTCAACTTTATACTTTACAGCAGGTGGCAGAAATGAGGCTGGCTTTTAGAATGATTTTTCCACTTTGTACTCATGCTTTGAAATCATATAGGATCATGGGGAGAATGCAAAAGTAGTGAGTCACTATGGCAAGGTACAGACATAAAGATAACCGGACTGTTTTTGTCACATTTTAACCCCTTGCTGACCAAGAACAATGACAAGAATATTATTTCTTGTAAGATTGTCCTTGAAAACATATATATACACTTGTGTCTGAGATGTGTTAAGAGCGGATTTACAATCCAATAAGAATGCAATCCAAAACAAGTCAATATAAAACGTGTTCAAGATTTCCAAACTCATGGAAGTAGTACAAGCTGACTATTCATGAGTTTGACTCTGTGGACTGTGCCATGAATGGAATGTTGCCAATGAAAGAAGCACCCTGAGTGGCCAACAAGGATGGGGCGGTCAACAAAATAAATGTTCCGAACATGACTACGGGTCTATGAATCCCGAATGAGCGCGAGAGCGTTCTGTCACCCTGACTCTTTGTGTTCACGCCAGAAGATTCTGATCCAGAACTTATACCCACCCTTATGTCACATGCTTTCAGCGCTACATCTGGTAATGAGTCGGGATGAACTTGAACAAAATATATCCCAGCCCTTTTTTGTATAAAAGTGGGTTTCCCCATATGACAGGAAGTGTTTTCACAATCTTTTTTTTTTTTTTGCTAAGATCTTACAACGCTCCCGCCTGCGGTCCTCTCGGGAATCGCTCTTCTACCTTTGTATTTGTACAATCCTATGTGATCAGGCAAGAGCTCTGCTTCGGGGAACTGGACTCTGGACGGATTGTGGAGCAGAATCTTTATGTGTGTAGTGTTCTGTGTTGAGATTAGCAGAGGACACACATCCACACACACACACACACACACACACACACACACACACACACACACACAATACGACTAAAACCGCAAAATGCCTGATTTTTATATGTAAGGGTGTCTGTCACAGATAGAAAACCATTTAAGATTGGTCCACGCTTAAAGTATCTGAAATAGTCTCATTTGCAGGCAGGCTTGTATGATTAGTGAACAATTCCCGAATGGCACTTAACGTGTAGATTTTTCTCTTGAGTGCTCACTACTTATCCATGTGACTTCTGGGTCGTGCACAGTGAACTCTGAAGAGTACAGATCGTCCACAGTCAGCGGAGACTTGACGCTACCCGGGTGATCAGCTATGGAAAGAGAGAAAATTGACAGGACAAACTGACTAATAGTCGTAAAAATTCCAGGAAATGTAAAAGTTGGAAGGTTTCCATGAGAATAAAACAGGAATTTACTTCTCACTATTCTATGTGAATAGTAGGGAGGGAAGGGGGAAGAGTGGTGGTGTGGGTGGTGGGGGGGTTATTTCCAAATTATCCTATCTTAAATGTCCATGAAAATTTACTTGAAAATTTTGCACCCCCGCTGACCAATGATCAAATCTAAATATAATTCAACACACAATAGATCAGGGGTGTCAAACTCATTTTTGTTGCGGGCCACTTTGGAGTTACGTCTTCCCTCGGAGGGCTGTGATGACAAAAACGGAATTTACATTTCATCATCACATGGCTTACTAGTTTTGAAATTAGTCAATTTATTTGTTTGTTCAATTATTGTTCAAGTGAGTGTAAACAGGGTAGCAAAAATCTCAATATTATTTCCGTATTACACATGACAATTTGGCATTTCAGTACAGATTTTATTCAGCATCGTGGTTGACACCGCAGATTTGCATTAGCGGGTCACATAAAATGACATGGCGGGCCAAATCTGGCTCCCAGGCCTTGAGTTTGACATTTCTGCAATAGATCAACATATCTAATATTCCAGTTTGACTTTCTCTTTTAAAACATGTCAGTTGATGTTACGAGCCTTTGGGATTATCGTCCACTGTGATTCATGACATTTCGGGTGTGTATCGGTTTTACCAGGTGTGAGGACGACCACAGACATGGTGATGAGCGAGCAGACGGCCACGATCACCAGCAGAGAGATGGCGATGCCCTTCCAGTTCCTCTGCGGGGTGCTGATATCCACAAACTCCTGTTGAGTTGAACAAAATTGCAGAGGCTAAGCTTAAGCCTGTTGAATCGACTTTTGTTTTTCATGTGACTTTGTTCGGAGGGGGGGCTTTTGGTTGGATAGGTAAGGGGGTTGAGATGTATTTAACGTCACCATTGTTTTTCTTCAATGAAAGAACTGATTGCTCATTAAGTGTTTTAAAAAGAATATTAAAATCTTGCAAGAGGTTGACTTACCAAAATTTTTTTTTGAAATGTCATGCTTTTTAACTGTGTTATTTTTGCGTGCGGGAGTTGTGATGACAAATTGAAATGTTGATGTTGATATTCAATAATAATTATTTGCCCAGCTTCCAATAAAAATAATTTTAAAACATACCATACATTTTCCAGAATTTTTAACACAAGTTTTCCACACTTTTGAAAACAATAGTCTTAAGCAGACAGGATTAGATAAAGAAAAACAACATGTTACTGACTAATTTTACTCATTTTAAAAATAAAGTGTTCTGGTCCTGCAACATTGGACTTTTTCTGCATTAAAAACAATTCTCTGACGTAATAAATAAGGGAGATAGTGTAGCATTTTCTTGTTACTAAACCCCTCATTACAGTAACCTAATAAGAGTTGACTAAACCATTATTCTTGACGTCTTTATATGGGTTCACAGTCATAACAGCCCTCTGAGGGAGACCCACAATAAAAATGTCTTTGGCACCTCTGTTATATACAATGTCATGGGGGGGATGGATATATGTGGTTTGATATATGTTATATGAAAATCATGAAAATTACGCTGCGTGTACAGTAAACTAATTCATTTCGAAAGCAACCCTAAACTCTTCCCTCTTTCAGCATCTGGTTTTATTTGTATTATTATTTTTTTTCGTTCTAAGGTTCATATCCACGCAAAGTCTTGGGGCTAAACGTTGATCCAGAACAGCTTCAGCGTATACAATTTTTCAGCACTCGTAGAAGAATATAAAAGAATGACATATTTTCAATATGATTTTTTAAAAATATTTTCACATTTGTGTATGTTGCGTCACTTTGTTTGTTTGTTTATTGAACATAAAACCTATACAGTGATAATTTGACAGAAAATAAGGTAAATAAAATAGTAAAAAGAAAGAAATCAGTCTTCATTCAACACAGTTATTTAGTTCAAGGGAGTAGGATGGAGTAAAAAACGTATCTAGTCCTACCCCGTTATGTGTTTATATCTAATAAATCATTTTTATATCAATCAGAAAAGAAAGAAAGTAAGAAGAAAGAAGTCTCCATTAAGGCTCATACTTTACCCTTAACCGTGATATTTTTACAACATTTGGTTTGTATCTGGATTATATACATCCACAACCTGGCAATTGGGTCAATTTTCTCTTGTATTCATAATGGATATTTCAATACCTTTCTCTATTTATCAACAACTGATTTATCATTATATTTAATGTTTAGAATTTATCATTTCAACTCTGATTGATGTAGGTTGTTTGTACTATTTTTTGAATTTGTTTTTGAACTCAGCAAGCGATTTACTAATTTTCAGGTCCGTTTCGAAATTATTCCACAGATTAACACCTTTGATAGATACACTTCTTTGCTTGATGTTTGTTCTTGTTTTGAGTTTTTTTGAATAAGTTGGTACCTCTTAAATCATAGCTGCTTTCTCGAATTTTGAAAAACTTCAGAATGTTTTGGCAGAGCAGGTTATTGTGTGCTTTGTACATTAATTGGGCAATTTTAAAGTCAACCAGGTCATAAAATTTCATCGTATTTAATTTGATAAATAGTGGACTTGTGGGTTCCGTATATTTTGATCTATTAATAATTCGAATTGCTTTTTTTGTAGTAGTTTTAGAATACGGAGTGTGTTGGTTTTGCAGGCATTTCCCCATATTTCCACACAGTAGGTCATATATGGTTACAATAATGAAGTGTATAATGTGTACAAAGATCTGTTATTTAGCACTGCCTTGGTTTTGTAGAGGATACCTACGGTTTTGGCTATTTTTCTTTTTACGTTATCGATATGTGGCTTCCAACATAGTTTTGAGTCTATTACTAATCCGATAAATGTGGTTTCATACGCTCTTTCTATCTCAATTGAGTTTACCATCATTTTAGCATGGTGTTTGATTGGTCTTCTACCAAAAACAATTAACTTCGATTTTTTCATGTTAAGTCACAATTTATTTCTGTCGAACCAGTAAAAACTTTGAGATAAGTTATGAAATTGCAAATGAAATGATCATGATTTTTTTAGGTATTTTTATGGCTGAAAAACATGAAGATGCTCAAGTTTGAGCCGAATACAACAGAAGGGTTGAGCATCGTTTTCAATCACAGTCATGATTTGTACGCGCATTCGTGTGTCCATCTGTATCACACGTCCAGCCAGCGAGGTGGAAAGTAGAGCATTTAATTAATGAGGCAGACCAACACAGCAGAGTGTTCCTCACACACCACTGAGCCGTGGGGCGCTCCCTGACTATTAGTTCAACTTCTCTGATCTGGTTCTAAATTGTGCGCGCTGTGCGAAAGTCTTCAGAGACACACTTCGCTTGCTGTTACTCGCACTCACTTAAGCTGACTGCAAAGCGAGAGAAGAGTCGGCCAGTCGAAAAAGAAGAAGTCCTGATGTAAGCTTTCCCTGTATTCATTTTCAATTTTCGATATCGGCTGAGGTAATGCAAGAAGCGAGGTACACCCTGGATGAATCGAGCGGTCAATCGCAGGGCACATGTAGACAAACAAGCATGCAAATCTGGATCATTTAAAGCAGTGGTTGTCAAACACTTTTTAAAACAAGCACCACCTCCCCAAAAAAATAATTGACTCCACCATTACGATCAACATTTAAATACACCTGTAGTCCTACGGATTCATGAAGAAACGAGACAGTTTGTTGTTTGAATGGGACAGCGGTACCTTGCAAATCCGAAACCCACATTTGTGAGGGATTTATTGCAAGTTGAGCCTCACAGAACAAAGTTGTAAAATTCTGTGAAAATTCAAAGTTGGAAAATTTCCATTTGAATGAATTGTCTTTCTTCTGGGGAGATCGGGGCGATGGTCACGTGACCAGTGGATGTGCTGACTGCCTTCACCTATGACAGGGTAAGAAGAGAATGACTTGGCAAGTCTCCGCTTTTTGTCATTGTTGTTGTTTTTTTTTTAAACTCAGATTGTGTTTCATAATAATCATAATCATAATAATAATACACTTAATATAGTAATAATTAAGGGTTAGGTTTAGCAACGGGTGAATTCATTTTTGGGGAAATTTGATAGCTATAAATTACAACACCTAGTAAGATTTGTACTGTATTGCGAAACTTGTATAGGTCTAACCTGAAAACAAAAAATGAAAATATGCCACAGCAGCCACAGTACAGGCGGCTGCGATTTCTACCCAGCAGTCCCGTGCTTATTTTAAGCGACAGTAACTTTCTGCTCAGCTTGAACATTAACACAGCGCTTAAATATAGAAACAGTGAATCAACTACTTTGAAATAAAGAGTTACTAAACTGAAACTTGTTTCTAAAAATATTCAAAAATCAATTCTCAAAGGTTAAATGCAAATTTAAAAGGTAAACACAACTGAACTGTTCCAAGGAAATGATTCTTTGAGAATCATTGCTTTTGATTCTTTTGAGAGCCTGGATGAGAGCCCATCCCATAAAATACGGAATCCTTTATTTGACCACTATATGTTGTATACCGTACTGGGTTTGTTCCGTATTTTCCCAATTGTCCAATGCGTCCGTCACACACAAACGTGAAACTGAATTTAACAATAATGAACAAAATAAAAGACAGGAAATTTAAAGACAGCTACGTGGTGTTGGCGAGAGGTATGCAGGACCTCCTGCGGGCCTGCGAATGTAGCCTACGTCTGGTGCGTTCTCCTCTGATTTGTGGCTAATCCTCGGTCTGTCTGCCTGCATGCAGGCAGCCCAGTCTGTCATGATCATTGACTGGTAATGCGCTAGTTATCATTGTTATAGTTATCTTTATTATTGTAAAAGTGTCCCCAGACAGGCTTTGTTACAGCTGTTCCAGCACTCTACAGTCTATGCATGTAATACAGTATACTCAAATTCAGCCCAGTTCAGTCTATTCAGCCCTGAACATGTATACACACAATTTTACAAGTGTTTTGTTTTTCTTCTTCTTCTTCTGAAGGTAAAGGTGTCCCCAGTTGTTACATTTACAGCACTTTATTGGCTAATTTAAGTATCATCCAGTTCCAGTAAAAGTGTCCAACTCCGGCCAGGCTTTATTTCATTTACAGAGCTTTATATGTATACAGTACAGTAGGCCAGGTCTATATGCTCAAGCTCAGGCTATTATGTGTTCATTGCTAATAAAACATTTATTAACAACACTTTAAGTATGTCTAAGTACTTTCTTGACTTCTCCTTCCTTCCTGACCACCAAGCGACCCCAAGGCCCACAGACTAATATGACATGTGAAATAATGTCAAATAAATCAAAGCATTTTGTGTTTTCATATTAAAAAAGGACGTGATTCTATGCATCTCAGGGTTTTGGGGAGCCAAACTCTCAAATTTGTTTCGCCTGCGTGGTTTTGCCGCAATGCCGTGAGGAGTGTCCCTGATTTCCAGATCTGAAAGTTGTCAACCCTACCTGGGAGTGAGCTGAAAAAACATGAAAAATGTGTTGCCCAGATTTAAGATACAATTATTGCACAATTGAATTAGCCAAGAAAATGTGTGGGAGTCTGCACACCGGAGACCACAACCACTTTGGATTTTTTCTTGGAAAAAGGTTCTCAAAGAGACCTGATTATTATTAGATATTGATTTTTACCATCATTTTTGGTACCCGCTTCAAAAATAATCACACATTTCAGTCTCTGTAAAGTGCCTATGACAATCACGTCATTTTCAACAGGTCACTGTCTGAGACAACACAAATAAGTTGACATTATTTACTTGTTTTGGTGCCAGTGCACATAGATCGCTATTCCAATTTCCCACCGTCTGTATCAAAGCGCATAACAGTGATGCTTTTGTGCATCCGGCTCCTCCTGTTCATGACCTAATGTGCGTTTATGTAACACGTCATATAGTGAGCGATTACACATTTTCAGTTGTCGCACCTGCTCACATGAAACAACAGGAGGCAATCATCCAAATGCGAGCTCGGGAAGATACGTCACAACTCCGTGCAAGAGAAGAGGACGTTCACACAATCAGCATCCAACACATGTTTAACAACAACACAGACATTAGTTCTCACTTGCACCTAGTAGCCAGACACATTTTGCACCTTAATTGTCTCATCAATTGGAGCGCACAAAGCAAGCCTTCCGATCACTGCAGTAAGTTGATGAGAGTGACAGAAAGGTACCTCATCTTGCTGATCCTCCTTCGATTTCTTCCTGCTTGGATCCTTCGAGGCTGTCATTGCACCGACCGAGTCTTCCTTTGCCCAAATTCTCCACTGAATCTCCCGGCTATAACGTCCAAAACCTGCTCGGGAATCGATTTAACGGCTAAATCAAGTTAGCTGTTATAGGCCAGAGTGGCATTTCCGGAATGGGCTACCAAAATAAATGTCAGCAGCCTAGAATTTCCGTGGACGTTGGCTCATTGGTCCAAAATAGTTATACCGAATTTATGCCTTTCTTTTTCAATTAATTGTCAATGCTTTTTAAATGTAGCTTCAAAATGCTTGTTTTTCATCTTATAATAATGAAGAAGAAAATTGTTTTTTTGCACGTGCGTTTGCATGTGCGTGCGTGTGTGCACGTATGGTGAATATGGGCTAGTCTACGTGCCAGCCTAGCCCTGCTCTCAACCAATGAGATCATCAGATGTGCTGCAAGGGGGAGATTATCTAATTTCAATTAATTGATCCGATAATTTCTTTTTCACAAATAATGTATCTTTGTGGATCTATCTATTCTATGCTAACAATGTATAGTGACGGGTAGTACAAAATGATACGTTCTTCCACAGAAAATGACAAAAAGTACACATAACCGGTGCATCCACCTGTTACCATTAATACAACTAAATGAATCCTGGCTTCCTGCGAGTAAATCGGCTTTAACTAAACAGGTTTTCAGACAAAATTAATTTGTGAATACATGATGATGGAATCATCACAAATGTTCTACTGGGCTCAATAAAGGTTGGGAAATATTGAACTACACTATATCACTAAATTGATTTAGCGTTTTCCAGGATGCTAGAATGAAAATGATGTGATTACTTGGGTTGTAACAAAATAGAAAAAGATGATTCACTGGCCTGAAAACCAGTGTGAAATATGATTACTGAAGACACAACCAAAGCAAAGAAAAATATGACAAGTTAGAGCTGTAGCATACCTTCAGCATACTGAAATGCAGACCTAATACGATTGTTATGCATTACTACAGTTAAATTATAATAGTGCCCTTTGAGGTTAATTGAGTCATTTTCCCCACCAGTGCAGTCACCCATTTCGAAAGACTTGTATTTGTGGGATCCTGCTTCATTTAGTCTTTACATGGCCTCGCTGTTGCCACTCGAAGTGACTGGATGTAAAATGTTAGGTGTTAAAGACAATGCCCTCAGGACACACACATGTTGTGCCTAAAAATGAGACAAACTAGGGAAATAGCATAAAGACAGATGAATGATATTGCTGTAGCAATGCTATTGCCGTGCGTGTGTGTGTGCGCGCATGTGTGTGTGCGCGCATGTGTGTGTGTGTGTGTGTACATGTGTTTGTTCAGTGGCTATAAAAAACCCCTGCCAATTGACTGATTTTTGCGATACAAAAAAATGAGCTTGAGATCAATCATTACAAAACGTTTTACACCATTCATGTGACCTATCACCCGCAAAAGAACGGAAGTAAAAATTAACTACTGAAATAATGTGGTTGCACAAGTGTGCACACCCTCTAAAAACTAGGATGAGGCTGTGTCCAGAATGAATGAATCACTTTTAGCACACACCTGTCACCAGTTAACACAGGGGTCTCAAACTATTTTAAACAGTTTGGAAATAAATAAATAAATAAATAAATAGGAAGGAAAGAAAATCAGCCCATGTTAATTGATGCTGCCACGACCACACTTCACTATTGGTCAATTGTTCTTTTCGTGTTGATTTGGTGACAAATACGGTACATCATTTGGACTTCCGGCCATAAAGGTCAATCTTGGTGGGTTGGATCATTGTAACACATTTCCCACATGTATTGAGGCAATTTTTGTTTTTCAATGATCGAATGAAGCCAGGGCTGGACAATTTGGCCAAGGGAAGGAAAAGATGTGTTTTCATATGTTAGTCATGTGAATATGACCACATAGCAACAGGATTCGTCAGTTTGGTAAAACTTTCTGCAGCAAATCCATTTGGGATATATTCTTGCCATCAGATGGGTTTCTGCCTGAGATGGCAGGTGAATGTAATTAACCTGAGAGCAGGATGGAGACTCAGGGGCCTCACAGCTGAAGGCACAAACGTTTGCTGGAAAACCATCGCATAAGATAAGAACGCTGCAGAGCTCTTCAGGAATTAATAACAGACGCAATTTAAAGTCATAAGGCAGCAGTGTGCCTTTACATTTTCTCCAACAGAAGCGATTTTTCCAAATTTGTTTGTCTTAATATTTAATGCCCCTCTTCCCCCATCAAAAAATGTGACATTTCTCCGACTGTGCACAAATACAAAGTTGTGATGATTTTGAGAGTACCACCTAAATTCAAACACATACATCTCTAGAAATGATTATTATTAACCGTTTATGCCAACAAATCTTTATTTAGATTTAAAACTGTCTGTGTCTTATGTGTTGTGTTGTGTTATTTTGTTATTTTGACTTCAAGATGGCGCCGCGAGAGTGGCTGCCTTTCCAGCAGCTCCTATATTTTGTTCCTTTCATAACTTTGCAGCTGTGAATTGGAAATTTCTCCATTGCGAGACTACGTAATAAAGGTTTTCTTATCTTAAAATGAAAGTGGTTATGTCATCTGTGTAAATGAATATGACAATATGACATAAGCACGGTCAGCAGCGCTGGCCCCAAAGTCAATGAGTGATTTTGAAGTGTTATTTTTCTTTTGTTTCATGGTTTCATCTTATAGTCGCCCCCCCCCCCCTTCCGAGAGCTGTAGGTTTAGTTTTATTCAAGTAAAGAAAACCAGTATCCATGACAAGTCTCATGTATAACTCACTCAATTTAAAGCAGAAAAGCACAACATGTTTTACTGACATTTTTCCCTATTGAAATCCAAATGCAGGGATTCAGACGTAAATGACATAAATCACAGCTGTCACAAAAAACATTTCTCAACTATGGAGGCCAAACAGGACTTGGACATAGAACTCAACTTGATGATGACTTTGACCAAACTTGGAGAGATTAGATGTTGGGATCACGGCCCAGAAGAAGATGGGACAAGAAAATAGGACAAGGTATCAACAGCTACCCAGAACGCCACAATTTGATGGGGTTTTTTTCTTCCTTTCAACTCCACAACACAAAGACAAACCTGCACATTTTCCCAATTCCATAAAGCCGCAAACCCGCATACCGAAAATCTTTGCTCATTTATTGTTGAATAAAACAGGTGCTAAGGCTCATTTGCAAGACACCTAACTGCTGTGAATAAAAGCCAGAAGACAGTGTTTCCTGGTGCACCACTTCAAATCTTGTGAAAACTGACTTGAGCCAACTGATCTGACGTATGCAGAACCGAGAGGAGGTATTTGTCTCAGACTGATTGCAAGGTAGACCGATTTCATTTTCACAACGAAGACACCTTGACTAAAAAGAATTTCCATATCAGCAATGACAACAGAAAAGTCAGAGGGACACCTCACCTCCAGGAATCTCAGTTCTGGCTCCATCATCTTGCTCTTCAGCGACTCAGACACGAAGCATCGAACCTTCCTTACCTCACTTGTCAAAGTCCAAAATGACAGAGAAAAAGCAAAAGCATTGGTGCTCTCGTTGGCATCTGTCGAGCTTCTCTCCGGTCAGTAAACACACAAGAGAACCCCCTCCTGCTCGGAGCTGCTTTTACTACTTAAAAAAAATGGTGTCATTCAATGAGTAAAATCAGTCAACCCAGTTTCACTTGGCATCCTCACTCTGATGATCTAATTCTGTGTCAGAGGGGATTTGCCTGGTGAGGCCCACTGAACTGAATTTACTTACTAAGTTAAGAAAGAAAGACTGGTCTGAAATTTACTCTTTGCAGCTGCTTGACTCAGAAAGAATCCATATTTCTGGTGATGAAGGAGTTTGGCTGTGAAAGAATGAATCGAACCACGACGTCATGTCTGACTTCCAGCAGGAGCTCAAAGTCAACCAATGTGCTCAGGCTAATTTAGCAAATAGAAAAGAGGTGCTGCTGCACTTGAAGGAGACAGTGAAATTGAGTGGGATGAAAGGTTACACATTGCAGATGAAAAAGTACTTCCCTGCAAAGGAGCAAAGTCACTTTTTTGTCCTTGGTAAACTCCATTCAAATGTAGCATGTTGATGAGTAAGTCATTTGTGCATCTTTGTGTTTCAGGTGTACTTTAATCACAGGTCTCACGGCTATTTAAAATTTGATTTCTACTATATGAAAGATTATTTTGAAAACTCTTTAAAAATCATGATGTTTAACAATGTTACTAACTGCGTTGACGTTTGAGTAACTAAGTAATCTAACGTTGCCGCCGTTGCCATTACTGCCATGTACAGTACTGCTCTGTCCCCGCTATTGTAATGTGCGCAAATTGTGCTGATGCAATAAGATGGTCACCATGTCAGTTGTGCTCCTGTGATAGAGTGATTAGCACCAATTGTGCTGCTGCAGTGCTGGTTGCAATGAAGCATCAAAATGTCGTCATTCATTGAACTATTCGAAAGTTATTTTACACAATAGATCTTGATTACTTTGCTGAGTAACTAGTCACTTTTACAAGGCAGTAGCTGAGTTAATAATGAATTTAATTTTTGGAAGAAGTAATTGTAAATAGCAAAAACAAATTATTTTTTAAGTAATATGCCCAATGCTTTGTAGGTTAAAATATTGCATGCATGAAAAGGTTAAAATGGAAGATAAGTCTTTAAATGACAGTATCAATCATGATAAGAGCTTTTCACGCCCACCCCCACACCCCCGCCTCTCCCATAAAAATCCTCTGCGACTTGTTGTGTTAGCTCCTGGATACCAGCCATGGATTACAGTGTTCATTTTTTATTTAAAAAAGCTAACTGTATTTGAATGTCTACATCTTGCATAAAGCAGCAGACTTGCTTTGGGGGATTAAATGTCAAATTTTGCCCAAAGTAGCTGCAGAAGATTGAGATTTCAAGTGGCTTCCCTCGGTGTGGCCAAAGCAGAAGTGCAAACGTGATTATTCAGAGTGGTGCTCCTGTCCATAAATACCAGTACATGATGATGGCATCCTCACCATAAATACACAAACAAAAAAGTAAAGAAACAAGCAAATAAACAAATACATAAATAAATAATCACATACATTTTTGTAGCCGCCACCTAGCAAAATGTGCTAATCAAGTGCAGTGCAACCAGGTGATGAAGGCTCAACTTGACCCGTGAGACTTAGATGCTACAGATTCACAAAACAAAACAATCTTGTTGAATAATTATAATCTGTTGAGGAATAGGGGTCTGGACTGTTTTATTGTTTGTCACACTAATAGCAGTGTGTTCGTTTTTTTTTTTTGTTGCTGTTTGTTCACAAAAAATGATGGCATCGAAGTAGATGTGATGCCTGTGATGTGAAGAAGCTAATCTCTAATAAACAATGAATATAAGCAAGCAGGATTTTTTTTCTGCATCTCCTCTCACACTCCTGTTAACTTGGCAATGATGCCGCAGCTTGCAGTGTGGGCTGTGCAAACTCACTTTTTTGGTGAGTAGAACACAAGTCACAGTTTCATTTGAGTCACATTAGATTTTTGTTATTGAGATTTTTACATTGTGTTGATGTCATTTGAAAGACATTCTCAGCTTTTGGTGATCTGACATATATATTTGGTGATTGACTTGTTTTGGTGAAAACCCCTCATAGCACATTATATCTTTAACAATTGGAGATTTTTACAGCTTTATTTTAATGGGTAGGCCAGCTGCAATGTGATTTTATTCTGCGGCGAATCAAGCGGTGTCTAGACTGAAGTATAATAATGTTTGTCTTGAGTGTTTCGGGGAGTCCTTTTGAAGTGCCATATCAGCCTTCCATCCATCCATCCATCCATCCATCCATCCATCCATCCATCCATCCATCCATCAATGTTGTAATCCACTTATTATCTCTAGCATCGCAGGTGTGTTGGAGCCTATCACAGCTGTCTTCGGGCAGTAGGCAGGGTACAGCCTGAACTGGTTGCCAGCCAATCAAAGGGCACACAAAGACGACAATCACACCTGAGGACAATTTAGAGTGTTCCATTAACTTGCCACGCATGTTTTCTTTGGAATGTGGGAGGAAACCGGAATACAAACTCCATAGAGGAAGGCAGGAGCCAGAATCGAACCCTGCACCTCTGCACTGTGAGGCAGACGTGCTAACCAATCGCCCACCGCACCACCAAAAATCAGTCTTGCACCTTTTAAACGCATGTGGACAGACACACCCAAAACAAATCACGCGTGGTGACATTGACCATCTTAGATAATGACGAAACTGTAACAAGTGCCAGACAGTTAATTCTGCAATGCTTCTATGCCAATATAAGAATTTTCACTGACACTTGTTTAACACTGAGCACATTCGTGATTCTTCTATAGTTGCTTGCCAAGCTGTTGTGACACTGGCAAGTACGCATCGCTGACAATAACAAAGTATCCCACCTTGACATCCTTGGTGGGGTGACATTCAATCTGATGAGAGACGGATGCCGTTTGGTTCATCTTTGCACCTCACGTTCATGGACTGCCACTTTATCCGATCAATTGAGGTTTCCTTCCTCCAGCAAGAAGTCTGATGTCTGCTTCGCTGATATTGCCGTTAAGCTACATCAGAGACTAAACACACCTCTTCTGTCCTTCTCGCCGTGAAGCGTTGTCACTTTGACGGCCTCCCTCCCATACTGAGCTGTTGTGGAGTAAAATTCAGGAGGTTGGCCAATGCCTCCCACATAGAGTTGGAAGATGTCTCTTGATCAGGATTTACATTGCAGACGTTCGCACATTCAAAACGCAGCATCTCCCAGTAGGAGATGCTGTTTAAAAGAAATTTTGCCAGTGTGTGTTTCTAATGTGTAGTGATGCATTCAACGTGTCTGACCCACAGGCACACGATGTTATTTGTACTGTAGTGGAAAGGGAAATGAAAAGAAGCAAAAACAAAAAAACCCTACCAAATTGCCCTTGTTTAATCTTAAGCACATCAGGTTTTCTTAATAATAATCGAATAACATGCATATCATATGCAATATAGTAACATATTTAGTCATATTTATTCATACAGGGTCAAGTTCAGCAACAGGTGGACATTTTTTTTCCAGAAACATCATAGCTATAAATGACAACATATGAAAAATATCCATAGTATGCAAGCTTTTCAAGATCAAACTTATATACAAAAAATAAAACGATCTAAAAAATCTGACAGTTTACAAAAAAAACATGTAGACATTTAAGAATATACGTTTCAACGTTTGTACATCAAAGACGCTACCTCCACTGTAATTTTTACATTTCGTCTGAAAACATACGATTTTACTCTGTATTTTGGCACATGATCTCATCCTTTTCTGTTTAATTATTATTTTTCAGTGTTTCTTTTTTTTTCTTGGGCTTGCTTTTATTGTGAAGTGTTGTAATTGTACTGTACATGGTTTTTGTTGTGAAGTGGATACTGGGACAATGTTCAATGGTAACTTTCCACTTAAAACGGTTTCATAAAACTTTAGTAGGAAACCTCCTGTAAGGTGACGTGATGTCACAAGTCTCTGAAACTTTAGAAAGAGGCTTTTTCAGGCACAGAGCAGAGTGATATATAAATATAAATCAAGAATTTCAATACAAAATGCAGCACAGACTTTAATCCCGAAAGGAGAGACGGAATTGAGGTCTTAAATCTTAAATTATTAACCATGGAAAGTAACACACACATTCATTTTCTTCATGCTCATGCATGCACAGGTATAAATGTCAGTGCAATTTGTCATGATCTTGGAAATGATATTATATCCATTTATGCTTGGTTTTCACAGTTTTAAAAGATGACTCTACAGGCTATCTGAAGGTACCAACCTACAAATAAAGTGCAACAGCCATCTGAAAATGTCTCACATTTTCATTAACCTGAAGGACAGCTACAGATGCCACTGTGGTTGAAAAAAAAAATTAATTAATAAAAATAAAATAAAAATACAACGAACGGAATTGGAGTAGAATGGAATGGATATGGCAGATATCTGTAGGATTTAAGGAAGGTCTACACTCTGTGCCATTCTGATCGGCTGAACATTGTGCTGTGGTTCAGCGACTGGATTGGGGCGACCTATCCTCTGATCTTCACTGAAAAACTTGTCTTGTTGCCGTGTTTTTGGTTTTTGATGGTGCATTTGCAATCTAGTGGAATTTTGGTGTCAAATAAGGATCGATGCACATTTATTTAGAGCAGTGGTTCTTAACCTGGGTTTGATCGAACCCCAGGGGTTCGGTGGAACGATCTCAGGGGTTCGACAGAGCCTCAGGGGCTAAGAAATACCCGAGTCAACATGTCAATAAGTTATGACACGCCCGCTTGGCCATCACTGGCTGCAGATAATCACATTACATTGCTGGTCCAATCAGTGCTGCTGGAAATTTCGTTGCTCAGTAGTGAACGTGTGAATGTCGTAATAGTACGTCGTAAAATGAAAATAAATAAATAAATAAATATCTTATGTGTTGACATTTTATTTACTTTTTTCCGTTTTTAATAAATGTGTTTTTTATGTCTTGAATTTTTAAAAAGTCATATTTTTGTTTTTC
The DNA here is from genome assembly GCF_025434085.1 of Hippocampus zosterae. Classification (NCBI taxonomy): domain Eukaryota; kingdom Metazoa; phylum Chordata; class Actinopteri; order Syngnathiformes; family Syngnathidae; genus Hippocampus; species Hippocampus zosterae. The sequence continues at coordinate 25,793,176 of NC_067452.1, forward strand.
AACAATGAAGGCTTCGTTGAATGTGCATATGAACCGGTTGGGTTCGGTACCGCAAACAAGGTTAAGAACCACTGATTTAGACATATATAGTGCTTTACCACCATCTCGCGGCATCTACATACAGTATGCGCGACCAGCTTTTCATGGGATGCGTCAATTACATTACATGCAAATCTTCGCTATTCATGGTCGCACTCAGTCCCTATCCCCAGCAGTGGAGTTCACTGTAAAATGATTTAGATATGCACTGCTTGTTTACCATACAGGTCGCGCCAAGCTTCATGAACTAACATCAGTTTTATTTTGTTTTTTCCACTGACATTTGTGTCCAAGTTGTTAAGTTAACCAAGTCCAACCTTTCAGGACCTCCCAGCCTCTTGAGACCCCTGTGACAAGTGTCCAAGTAGTGGATCTCCAGCCCCATTATCCCTGATGTTCTGGCTGTCGGCAACCCAGCCAGGAGGCACAGGTAATGGGGGTGGAGCCACGGTTTCCTCCTTCCCCGCAGTAGGCTGATCCCATTCAGAGCTGAGCTTCCGTGGGGCTGAGACTGGATGACCCCTGGGATGCCTCTCTTCCAACACATTCTCCTCGGGAGATGAATCAGGCTGACCTACTGCACGCGTCGACTCCTTGACAGTGTTCAGCCTTCTCAAAGGAATCATGGGGCGGGATGAAGAGTGTTGTCGGTGGCGGCCTAATTCACCACTCACTACTGAAACACATTGGCAGGATCATAAAAAAATTAAGTAAAAATGGTCTTGTGACAAATATGTTTAAACTTTATGAACTCACCATGACTTCGTCTTCTGAGTGCAAAAGCAATCTCTGGATCCACTCCCGGTGGCAGAGAGTAATATTTTTGGGATTTGGCCAAATTCTGAGCAGGCTGGAAGAAGAAGAATCAGGACTCTATGAAGTGGAACTGTTTGGGGGGGCTGTTTGAGATCCGTGTACGTGTGTCACTTTTAAAAACAAACCGACCATCTCACGAAAACTTGCAGCTCGGATGCTGCGCCTGATGCTCGCGTGTCGGCGAATCAAAATCTCCCTGGCTCGGCTATTGTCAGGCTGGTTGAGTTTGTTGGTGTAAGCCATCGTCTGCACAGGAATGCACAGGCTATTTTTAATGATATTGGTCATTACATACATTAAGACATTGATGATGTGAATCATTCCCCACAGTACAGTAATTATCAACAATGATTTAATCATTGCTACGATATCAGGAGTTTAATTTCGTTGTTCAGCAACTCATGTGGTCCTTGGGCACCAGGTTGATGACCCAGTGAATGGAATTGGAAATTGGAACCACTCATCTTACCCTCTCTCTTATCTTGTACATGTTCTTTGACAGGATGTCATGCATCTTCCGCACATCAGCAGCCAGGAAATTCTTATTGGGTTGAGACGATTTTTTCCTCTCGTCGCTGGTGAGAAAAATCAACCAGGGATTCATTGTTGCAAAAATGCCATTAAATCAATAATTGAGAACACAATAGAAATATTCAAATGAAGAAAGTTCAAGTTTGTGTATTTCAAGATTTCAAGTACATTAACAAAGACCTAATAGAAACAAATATTCTAGTAAGTAAACTCTCAGGAAATAACGTTTTTTTTTTCACTTACTGAAGCGATACAATGGACGGTGCCGCACTCAGGTCACCCACAGATGTGTCCAGCAAATCAATAGCCGTCTTCAGCTCAAGTTTCTTGTACAGAGACACGATACTGGACTCTGCTCTGCTGTCTCGAAGCAGGATGCGTCTCAAAAAGCGGTCATTGAACTTTTTAAACCTGAGCCACAGATTGAAAACAAAAGGCATGGATGAATGTTATCACTGAATAAATTCCAGACTTCATTATACATTTAAATCCCTACTTGTCTTTCCAATAGTAGTGACTCCATTGCCCACATAAGTCCTCAATGCCGCAAACAATGTGCTCCATCACCTTGGCACAATATTGAATCATATGAAACAAGCAGAACAGACAAATAATTAAGTGTAACGATAATTCTTACCCTGTTGTGTATTTCTACATTGATGGTGCCCAAGTCTTTGTTGGTCCTCCTGATATTTATATATTCTATGATGGGACGGATGCTGATACCCTGCCAAGAGAAAAAAACTATGCGCTATTAGCATTTACTATTGATCATGACTATTTTTACAGCGACAAAACTCAAGAGGCCAAGCATAGCAACCGTCCCCACCTGTATGAAAACAGTGAATATGATGATCGCGATGGAAGCAGTGACAAACAAATTCTTCCTATTGATGCTGTCAGGCAGAGTGAAGACCAAAGCGAAGCAGATGGCCCCTCGAACGCCTCCGTAGGCCAGACCAAATTGATCCTTAAATGTGAACTGGATGGTTCGGAATGGATTTACAATCTGGGATAGAACCAGGATGCCTGCGGGAAAGGAAAAAGCTCAAGCAGATGAGTGAAATCTGATTGAGCAAACGGATGTGTTCAGCCCCCAGTTACCAATTCCTCTCCAAAGGAGGGCAAACAGGAGCGTGAACAGGATGTAGGCCCAATTCCACTCGTGTTCAGTCGTTATCGTCACAACCCCCAGGAAGAAGAAGATGAGAGTTTCAGAGATGGTGGCCAACATCTTGATCACATGGCGGATGGTCGTGCAGGACCTCTGTGACACATTCTCCTCAACGTAGTACTTCATAGTAATTGCACATGTTATAATCCTGCATGGGGTCAGACATGCATGGACACTCATGATATGGTAGCAAGAGATGACGATTTTCTTGAAAAGAATGAAAATGAAAAGTATTGTTATTTGTTTTCTTTTTGCTGTATGTATCATTGTGAAGGAACCCTCCTGCTCTAAAATAAATAGCACAGTTCTTCCATCTTTTGTCATGCACAATTTGTCTCATTGGGCTTGTTATGCATGTTGACTTAAAATATGACATTCGAACACGGGAGTTATCAATCACCCTCATTTTTGTCAGACTGTACTCTGTTAATGGTGGGATGTTTGAAAAAAAGATGCCTTTGTACTTAGTTGTTATGATCATATTTTAGAATCGTTATGTTATGTTATGTGTTCTGTTGTGTTATTGTTGATGTGGTCAGACAAACCAACACAAATTTTTACTGCTGTGACCAGTTCAAACATAAAGCTATATTGACTACTATTACACTAACTACAAGATGGAGTAAGCCATTCTACTGTGTACTACAGACACATTAACCATTCATTAAAGAATATAAATATAATTATCTTTTGAAGACGAGGGTTAATGCAACTTTTGTATTATGCGATCAAAATTTTGCAGGTGTCCCTTATGAAATGGGCCGCTGGGCAGGGCAATAAAAAAAAAATTAAACCACGACAGTGCATGTTTAGTCATGTTTAAGTAAACAGCGTTCACAAATCACATTGAACTCTCTCTTTCTTGAAAGAGGGAGAGCAAGTTTGACATGTTCTGTTAGGCCACAAGAATCTGGAGCATCCTGCATTACAATCGCTTGAGTCTTTCAGTACTGCAACAAAAGTAATTCTACGAATAGAATGACTCTATAGGACTACATTGCTATTCTGGCACCATGTTAAGATGCGTGCACCTGTTGGTGCCGATCATGTGTACGGTGTGCTTGTTCTACTTACGCAAGGACACTGGAAATGGCAAACAGCTCGGCCGCCAGGTAAGCCAAGTAGCTGAACATGAAGACAAAAAGGGGCTCGATTTGTCGTGCATTGTGGGTAAAACGTGTGGTGAATGCCGCTACAAAGCCAAACACAAGGCCAAAGAGGAGACCTCCAGCCCCCACAACAAAGAACCGAGCCACGCCCAAAAACACATCTGAAGATTCAAAAGCTGACATGTCTGCTACAAAGGAAAACATGCTGTAAAGTACCTGCAATGACAAAAAAAAGTGTTTCAAACGATTAATTCACACAGACAGCTGCAGTTTAGATGGGTAGTACTGTATGTCATCAAGATGTTTTCAAAGGTCATATAGCCGCGAACAAGAAACAGGAAAGTACGTCAATGCAATCAATGGGAAGCTTCTTGAGTGAAACCCAGCCAGACTAAAGACTGCCTTGTTAGTTCCCACGAGACAATGAGGAATTTGACCAATGTCTTTGTCCCTGCCTAAAAATAGCAATGTTGCTGTTGCCATTCAAAAGGGGGAAACTCACCACAGTCACAGCATCGTTAAAGAGTCCCTCTCCAAATATGACAATGTGTGTCTGCTCATTAACATCAATGTCATCAAACACGGCGAGCACAGCCACAGGGTCCACTGCAGAGATGATGGATGCAAATAACAAATTTTCCTGCCAGGAACACAAACTTATATGAGCACAAACATATTAAGGAATCACTTTGCAACAATTTTTTTGACCTTTGACTTTTGTGATCCACCTGATGCTGCTTGTTCTCATTACTAACCTGCAGATTAATATCTTGAACTCCAAAGACTTCAAACTGACAAATGGCAAAGAGTGAGAGTCCAATGCCAATGCTGTTCCACAAAGTTCCCACCACGGCATACCACAGCACAGTGCCGACATTCTCGAAAAAGGGCCGAGTGGGCATGAAGTAGCCATTTTCCAGGACGATAAGCGGAAGCATGTAGAGGAAGAAGACATTGGAGGTGAGCACAGCTGGCGGTTCCTCTTTAACGGAATGCATGATAGCGCCAACAATAAGTCCAATAACAATCAGCAAGCAGGACTCAGGGATCCAGATTGTGACTTTTTGGTAAATGTGGAAACCTTAAGGAGCAAGGGAGAGAGAGCAAATGTTTATGAATATTGTTTTAATACATTCTGTTTATAAGAATTAATCCACAGACAGACACAAGTGAAAAAAGGACTTACCTATTTTGGCAAAAGAGGCCAGCAGTACCCAGAGTGTGAATTCAAAGGGAACTTGTATCCGAGGATAGTCCATTGTAAACACAGGAAGACTTGCCCTCTCCTCATCGGGGAAGGCCTGCGGTTGATCAATTTCATTGTGGAAAGGACTCTCGCTGGCTGATGCTGTGGATTCAGATTTTTGAATTTCACATTTTCCTCCAGAAGAGCAAAGAGACAAAAGAAGGAGCAAGAGTAGATCTTGTCTGTGAGACAAAACTGGGCCACACATTTCCACAGGTTGACACAGATCACAAGTCCGGGCAAATCAAATCAGATGATAGTAACCATTAAAAAAAAATAAAAATGAAAAACATCACAAAATGGGCAAGCATACCCCATTTGTGCTTCTTTTGTTCATGAAAGAACATGTGCAATGCCGTTGCATTTTGAAAAAGTAACTCCTCTCTCACCAGTGAAATGCAATTCTGGTTCCAACTGTTGTTCAACCTGCTTGTCACAGGTGCCTTGCCTACTGGGTGGAGCAAACCAATGTTGTGAAATTTATTTTGTGTGTTGCTTCCCTTTTCGACCGACGAGCTCACAGTGAATACGTGTAAAATATAGCTTTAATAAAAAAAAAACGATTCAGCATTACTTAGGAGTTAGTTTAAATCATGTACAGTGGACTTAAAATTACAACCTTTGTCCACGGGATGGTGCAAGAGGAGAATAATTAAAATTTGACTTAAGGAGGACTGACTGAAAAGCATGACACTGCAGCAAATACTCTACTGTACAGTACTGCGGTCATTTTACAAGTGCTCTTCTTGTGGTAGGCGGACTCCCCCTAGTGGTCAATAAAATAATCACATTTCGGGGGCAATTAATACAAATGCGCTTAAACGTCTACACCTAAAACGATGTATGAAATCAAACAGACTACAAACATAGAATGAATGAAACCATTGTCAAAAATGGCAGGAACCCCAAGAGGGATACAAATTAAGTTAAGTCAGCTTGATGATTGACGCCTTATTGATTGATTTTCCTTGGGTGTGGGAAATTCCTAAAATATTATTATAGTGATGAGGCCCGAGAGGACCCCCCCCCCCCCCACCACCACCAACCACCTCCCTCCCCCCAAAATTACTTATGCCCTGCTGTCACATTTGTTCTGACACTGTTTTAACAAAAATAACAAAGATCTTTTTTTTATGACACATGCTTCTTTAGGGGCATTTAGCTATATTATATTTGTCCTATATTAAGTCGTGCGCAATGTTGCAATTACTTATATGAAATTTTGTTTTTATGAACTTCTAAAGAATGCCTAGATCTACTACGTTACTGTAAATTGGGCATGATCGTTATAGTTGCAGAGTCAATTCTTATAATTATTATTTTACAAGTACTACTTGCTGCTGTTATGAGCATATCTTTACTTCTGGGGAGTGCATCAACCATTAATATTGCTTTTAGTTTATTTTTGTTTTTGGCACCCTGGACATTAAATGTGTATTCCCTTTTTGATTGGTTTTGTCAAGTTGATTTTAGTTGTTTTCATATTTAAAGACGTTTGCGTACGTGCATGAGCGCGAAAACGTCACCAGACGTCATGCAGGAGGCGGAACTAGTCTGCTCGGCTGCCACTTCTGCTGCAGTCGGAAAGACGTTCCGACGATGAATTACAGTACTGAATTACTGTCTTTCTCGCAGACCACAAGTGGATAATCTATTATGTTGTGAAACGCAGAATTGTAAGTAACTACCACATAGTACTTATTCTGACTTTAATAAGAGCTTGATTGTTGTGATGTGGATTTTCTTGTGTCGTTGCTTTCGTGTTTACATCCTTGGAAAACGAGCTTTTTTCGGATACTTTGGAAGTTTGTATAGTTAGGGAACGTGTCAAGTTGTGTTGTTTACGCACGGCACTTGCGTCTTTAACTTCAAATGAAAAGGTCAAACATGGAGGAAAACGTAGGAGATGTTCTTGAATCTCTGGCAGGAAATGACTCGAGTGTGCAGTTTGTGCCTGCATTGTGTCAGCCAGGGCACAGTCTTGAGTGACATTACGTAACCTAGTTAAGAAACACAATTTTATCCTCTTGGGACACATTGCTCTCTCTTTTTCTTTCTATTTGTATGTGTGCGTATACGCGCGTGGTGGTGGCAATATGCAACACGTTTTGGTGCGTATATTTGACACGAGATGTGTGCATGTGTGTGTGTTTGCAAATCTACTGCGGTTTTTGATCTCTCAGTGGTTTTCACAGTATATGTGTGAAGGTCATCCGGATTTTGACGGGCTGATGCAGTGAACATGAACCAAAGTACTGTATCGTTGTGCTTACTTAGTTTGATTTTGTTCACGTTTTGACAACAATATTCATGATGCTCTCATCAAGATATTGACTATCTTGATGAGAGCACCATAAATAGTTCACACATTTCATGAACCCTGATACTACTGTGTCATGGCTCGCAAAAAGTCGTGCCAACTTGAATGCTTGCCCAAACTTGATTGCTTCTACACACAGATATGAAATTTATAACTAAGCTAAAATATGTGAAAGTAAAAACTAACTCACCTAAAAGTGCATCTGCCAAATGCCAAAATTGGCTTTGTGTGTTTTGGGAAAGTACAATACAATACAATACATGCTGATTACATGCTTTCACAACAGCGGCAGCTGTAACAAAGCGCTTAACAAAACAGTTAACATAAAGTAAAATAATAAACACAACACATAACATAAAACACGGACAGTCATGCAGTTCTAACCACTTTTCCATCACACGCTTTGTTGTTTGAAGCAGTTTGAGATGAAAGTACATGCAAATACTGTACATTATTTCGTTATGCACAATATAATTGATGAAACCTGAGACAAATTGAGGTGTCTGAGTTTCTTTAGTGAATCTGAAATGCAGGTACAATCAGAATTTGTGTGTGTGTGTGTGTGTATACAGTGTGTGTATATATATATATATAATTACAAGATTTTGTTTAGGTCTTCCCAATTTTCCCCCATTATTACTGTATGCTCTTTTTTAACCATTGAGTGACATCTCCATCATTTGGTGGGAGCTGAAAGATCTAAAATACATACTTTTTTCGTTTTGATGTGAAATAACAGTAAGGTTTCATCATTAAATAATAATTTCTTCTTTACTTTCTGTGCTATGACTTGCCACCAAAACCTTTATGGCTTTATCTAAGCTGTTGAAAACATAAGAGTAGAACATCTTAAAGTAATACATCTCCTAGCTGAGGCGTGGTGACACAGAAACACTCTGGAGCATGAAACTGGATCTCTCAGGGTCTAGTATAATGAATCTTTAATGAGCATCAAGGGGAACGGAGGTGGATTAAAAAAGAAAAGTAAAAGTTTGTGTTTGTGTGTGTGTGTGTGTGTGTGTGTGCGCGTGAATGTAGGCGCACCACCCGACGTGGAAAAAATAACCTGCCAGGTGTTCCTGCGGCTTGTATGGGGGGAAAAATGAGTAGATGCTAATAATACCATGAACTTACTGTGATCCGGAGTGTGAAACACACAGTCAGTATGTTTATACATGCTAAACTCAATATTACCTCTTATACAGCAGTGGTTCTCAAACGTTTTACACCAAGTACCAAGACAGGTTTTATTCCTAAAAAGTATTTGTCATATTATTGTAACACATCACTGTGCAGTGTCAAAATGATCTTAAACGGATGGAAAGTTTTCAAATAATCATTCAGTTGAAAAGCATCACACTTAAAAGTTAAATGAAAATTCTGTGTATACATTTACTTACTAGACCAGGGGTGTCCAAACTTTTTGCCAAGGGGGCCAGATTTTATGTGGTAAAATGTCAGGGGGCCGACCTTGGCTGACAGTCTTTACATTGAACAACAATATTGTTCAACAAATTTTAGTAAGCCAGTCTGTTTCACATTTCCATTTTTATTTTAATTTCAACAATATTAAGAATTTCTTTTGGTTCATTTGAAACAGGTATATCACATGCAACTGCTTATTCACTTGACTTTTTCTTAAACAGACGTCTCCTGAGTGCAAATTGATTGATTTGAAACATAAAATGTTTCACCATGACTTTTCAATAGTCACAAAACCTTTGACTCGAACAACAGGGAAATGAACAAGCAATACACATATCCACAACTGCAAGGATCATTTGAAATATGACATATCAGTCAATATAAACACGGAGTGATGTCTTGTTAACTCGTGAGTGATGGCCTCTAGTGTCTAAATGCTATTACTCATTTAGTGAATGCTATTACTCATTTAGCCACTAGAGGGAAGCAGTACTCTATGAAACATCACTCACCAGTCTACGAGACCTCAGTCAATGCAACACGTGTTCCATTGCGCCCAACCTGCGGGCCAGACGGCACTGATTTTATGACAGGGGCCGAGGGCCGGATGAAATTCGACCGCGGGCCGGATTTGGCCCCCGGGCCGGACTTTGGACATGCCTGTACTAGACGATTGGCCATTGTATTACCTTAAAGGTTAAATACAAATGCACCGCAATCAGTAGTAAACGTCCCGTACTTAGAGAACCATTCGCTTTCTAAAAATTTGTAAATATAAGTGTGAAGACCACAAGTAATACAGTAGTCTATTTGGTTAATCAAGGTGGATTTATGTCTATATTTTACTTAATCCTGCTTAATTTTAGTTTTTAAATGTATAAATGCATGTCACAACAATGCTGAATTCATAGCCAAGAAGTGTTTCCATCCAAATGTGGAATATGTATTGCCACAGGATGGATTTAGCTGTCGATGTGATGCTGTTTTTGCTGAAGCGAAAGAGTTAAAAGGCTGCCGTGTCAGAGGAAGAGGAGAAGGGGCTGAGACTGCAGCTGTGTCTTTGCCTTGTGATGCTCTGCGCGGGATGACTTTGTTTACATGCACCGTTGGCATACGCAGCAAGAGTGGACATCCTCAGGTACGTGTGGAAATTGAAGTTGCAATGCACTGATTCACGATGAGCCTGGCCTCATGTTGGCAACTGGACAGTGGAGGCTGAGCTGTGTTTGGACATTTTGAGGAAAATGCAGCATCATGGTGCGTGCGAGCAGCTGGAGGATAGTGAAAAAAAAATCATCATAATATTTCAGGTCTAGCGTATTGTTCATCTCTAAACAGTTCAGCTCCTGCATGTATGTTGATGAATAAGCACTGATCAGATTTAGTCACTGCATCTGCCATAGAAAAATGCCTCCTTTTGTTTAGGATATACTTTTAGCTAAAAAATGTACACTTGGATTCACGTCCTAATGCGATCTTGCTGACCTTGCAATCATCTGGTGTTTCTGTACACCAAGGGTTCGAACATACAAACAGCCCTTCTGCAACGTGAGGAAGTGCTGCTAACTTGAGCAACACAGAGAAGACGTGTGCGTGTCACGAAACAAGATATTCCCTTTTAGTGAACAAGATCAGTCTGCGCATTACTGAACAGTAGAGACTGAGCGGTTCCTTTACAGAGAGTGAGAAGGTGACTCCGAGTAATGGTTGGAGCTTGGCGACGGTCATTATCATGTGAAAGGCTTACAGCTGCTCTGTCTGTCCAAAGACATTATTCATGCTTTCGTCTAATGAACGCACAGATGGCACACGCGGTGCACTACCACTAGTTTCAACCAACGTGGGGGGAAAGCGCCGTTTTCTCTGAGCTTTCTACTTTTATCAACATGTAAGCTGTCAAGCTAACTTGTTCTAAAAAGACTGCCAGGCCATACAAAATGAGTTGTCAATATTGTAAGATACTGACAGCACTTTGTATGCAGCGATGGCTGTTTGAAAGTGCTCTATAAATACAGTTGACCTGACTTGACTTGACTTTTCTTGTGAGAAAATAACACAGCTAAAACAATGGTTGTACCTTAACTACATAAGTAAACACGTGAAGTGATTAATAAAGCAACTTACTTGTGTGTTTGTCACATAAAAAGCAGATTTAGGAGGAGACTGGACTGACTTGTTCTTGCTCATTTTGCCAAAGACAGCTGAGTGTAAAAAGTCCCTTTACCATGTTTGGAGAACTGGACAAGCTCCAAGCACACTGACACACACACACACACACACACATGCGCGCACACATACACACACCTTTACAGTTAAACACGATGAGCACTGGAGACCAGGTTCAAAAAGGCAAGGAGATTAGATGAAGAGAGCGACAAACTCTGACTTTTACATTAACCACGCATACAATTTAGTGATGCACTACAAGTTGTAGTCCTCCAGTATGTGTCAGAGGCGACACTAAAAAGCATGTTGTAGAGTTTCTGCCTCACAGTCAAGAGACATCGCATGTTTTCTATGTTTTGGTGGTTTCCTCTCTTTCTTCCCACATTCCAAAAACATGAATGGTTGGTTAATGTAAGAATCTAAATTGCCTGTAAGTGTAAATGTGACTGAGTGGTTGTTTATATTTGCAATTGATTTTGCTGCCAGTCCGCTGAGATAGGGTCCAGCTCACCCTGGACTCTGTACACTACAGGATAAGTGGAAGAAAATGAATGAATGTGTCAGGAGTCTCTGTCCCAGATTTTCCATAGATGGTAAATCCTGTGCAGACACGTGACTCCGAAAGGCATACACACACTTGACACAAGGAGCTAAATGTGGAGCTCCCTTACAGGGCAACCTTTTTGATTTTCCCTTAGCACTGAATGGATGATTGAAGGCATGGGATTTAAACAGTTATTTGTTTTGTTTGCATTTTGGTATGCCTAGTCAACATGGAAACAGTTTTATGTCACTAGAAACATGCCATTCAAAGGAGTGCCTTTGTTTTCACTATGCATCAAAATGTACTTATTGATTCATCTTCTTCCCTGGTTCCGCACAGCCTCTCTTTGACACGAGTAGCAATTGTGGGTTCAGGGTAAGATATCCTTTATCCTTTATTTGTACCACACTGGGGAAATTTACAGCCTCCAGCAGCAAGAATGTGGGTACAAAGAAGAAAGAAGAAAAAACAAACAAACAAACACCGTTCAATTAAGTAAGTGAGTTATTTGAGTTATTGCCTTTGCATATGTTTGCATGTGGATTTTCACAGTGGAAATTCCAAGGATGTGATAATTAAGAGCATTTAGTCAATTCAAACCAGATGTTTACTCGGAAGACTCACGTTTTCAAAGAAGTCAGGTGATGATTTTCAGTCGGTCCAGTGGTCTTAACAGATGTAGGTCTTGAGAATCAAATTGGGACACATCAGGTGCCGTCAAGAGATCAGTGTGCAGCAGTCATCGGGAAGTAGGCCTTCAACGATTAGCCTAGAAGTACACTTTTAATTTGATTGGATCCTTCTCAAACGGGGGAATTTTTTTCTCACAGCAAACCTGCGGTCCATAATATGGAAGCATTTTGGCTATAAAGGGCATGACCACTAACAAGAAAACTGAGTTCACATCACGGCTGATATTGATGTCATCACGATTTTCTTGTTTGTTTTCTTTTTTCAGGTTAGAGGAGCATTTGAGGAGCAAATATTAGCTGCTGGTAACGTTTACCCCGATAAAAATTTTCTTAGCACGTTGTACAAATAAGTACTGCACACTTTATTAGCCTTGAATGCTGTTTACAATTTTTCTTATAGCTAACGATTACTTGGTCCACTCCTCTTCTGTTTATCTACAGCAGGGGTGCGCAACCAATCGATTGCGATCGACCAGTAGCCCGAGGCCTGGTCCCAAGTTGGTCGCGAGGGATGAAGGGGGAAAAAAAAAAGACATGTGACTGGACGTGTGTTATGAATATATATTTTTGTGTTCGTGCACCCTCGGCATCATCAGTTTCACTTTCCCCAAAAATATTTTAAAATAAACTAAAAAAGCAGGGGGCGGCCCGGTAGTCCAGTGGTTAGCACGTCGGCTTCACAGTGCAGAGGTACCGGGTTCGATTGCAGCTCCGGCCTCCCTGTGTGGAGTTTGCATGTTCTCCCCGGGCCTGTGTGGGTTTTCTCCGGGTGCTCCGGTTTCCTCCCACATTCCAAAAACATGCGTGGCAGGCTGATTGAACACTCTAAATTGTCCCTAGGTGTGAGTGCAAATGGTTGTTCGTTTCTGTGTGCCCTGCGATTGGCTGGCAACCGATTCAGGGTGTCGCCCGCCTACTGCCCGATGACAGCTGGGATAGGCTCCAGCACCCCCCGCAACCCTAATGAGGATCAAGCAGCTCGGAAGATGAATGAATGAATGAATGAATAAAAAAGCAGGTCACCTTTAACCTTCGCACGGCCCGGTGGTTCACAGCGCAGAGGTTGTGGGTTCGATCCCAACTCCGGCCTCTCTGTGTGGAGTGTGCATGTTCTCCTCATGCCTGCGTGGGTTTTCTGCGGGTACTCCGGTTTCCTCCCACATTCCAAAAACATACATGGCACTCGAAATTGTCCCTAGGTGTGAGTGTGAGCGGGGATGGTTGTTCGTCTCTGTTTGCCCTGCGATTGGCTGGCAAACGGTTCAGGGTGTCCCCCGCCTACTGCCCAAAGACGGCTGGTGTAGGCTCCAGCATGCCCCGCGACCCTTGTGAGGATAAAGCGGTTCAGAAAATGGATATATGGATTAATGGACATTTGGGCCGTCTTTTTGTGTGGTGTGTTTGGTCTCTACTTTTTCAAGATAAAGTCGACACTGATCGTTTATATTTACCGGTACTCATCTTCCATTTTGACCTGCCACAGTAGAGAGGCACCAAGAGGAAGCAACCGATTAGTTTTTTGAACCTGTCATGCACAGTGGCTTTTTTTCATTTTTTGGTATTCAAGTGTCTTTTGGACTTAACTTGGACTTGGACGGTGTGGTCTCAATTTCACAAGCTCTTCCTTCTTTGTTTACTAAATCTCCTTTTGTGGTCTGCAATGTTCCTCTTTTTTTATAACCGGTAGATTCAGAGCTGTGAGATTGGAACTGTTATTATTTTAACATTCTTATAAATCCGATTTTTTTTCTCGACATTGTCATTTTAAACAACTGTATTGTTCTTTTTGTCACATGTCTCATGTAGAAATAAGGTCCTGACTGGGGTAGTGACCAAATCACATGGGAGTGTGTGGCGGCTCATGCTTAAGGCTGTGTGTCCAGGCCTCCTGCCATCACCGCCTCTTCCCAAACCAGCATGGCAGGGGGCAGAGAGCGCGCTGGCCGGACTCAGAGGCCATGGTCAGTGTACCGGGCGAACACGTTCCAGTTGTCCAGTGAGATGATTGGCTTGGCCCTGGCAGGTGAGGGAGATAAGATTACATTCATTGTTGAACAGTAACATACACAAGCGTGTCACATATAGACGACATTACAGTGTACTGTGGAACAGGGGAAAGAGCACTGTTAGGAAAAAAGCTAAAATCTGCAATAACCGCCCCGACCGAAAGGTATGCAATTGCTCATTTATACCACTGGATGGGAGCAAAACTAGTTTTGTGTAACTGAAACTCCTCAACTCATTTCAAAATACAATTTTTCTTAGAACTAAGATAACACCAAATGGTGCCAAAGCAGGTTGGGTGTGTATATTTCTCACTGATGAAATGAGGTATAAAAAAGAAATCAGAAAATAGGTTGGAGTTCACTCTCTTTCGAATGTAATCATTGAGAATTATGCAAAATGATGGCTATGTTCAGTTTGATCAAATGTCGCATAACATTGGTTCTGCTGCGGGAGCCTCTTTATCCACAGATAGCCAGACCCAACCTTAATGACGCAATTTTTCATTGGTCAACATTTTACTTAAGGAATCATCTGCACCTGTACTCATGTGAGGTCCTACTTTGTTTTCCAGGAAACAGTCAAGACCCAGATGAACCTGTGCTCGAGTTCAGTATTGGTGAGTCAAAAAAAAAAAGAAAAAAGTAAAATATTGTATACTTTGGTGGAGTAATTGTTGTGTCATTGGGCAGCTTGCACAGAACTACTGAATCCTGGTTTGGATCGGAAACCCAACAGTTTTGTAGCAGTGAGCTGCACAACGCCACCGCAGGCTTTCTGGACCAAACATGCCCAGACCGAAGTCATTGAGGTGGGACGCACATCGGGCTTCTTGCAAAAGCATGTTTTCTAGGTGCTGATTATTGACATTGTATGCAATGCCACCACGCATGTCAACAGGGTACTAGCAACCCCATCTTCCTCAGCAGCATCGCCTTCTTCCAGGATTCTAACATCAATCATCAGACGCAAGTTAAACTGGCTGTCTACGACGTGAAGGACCGTTCCCAGGGCACGGTGTGACATATTTGCTCACAGTAATCTTTCCTTGCACGTGGAACTGAAAAGACTTATGGTTTGTGTCCATTAAGATGTACATGTTGGGCTCAGCACTTTTCCCTGTGAAAGAGTTGCTGCAGGACAAAGACCACAGATTGGAGATGGAACTCAGGTAAACACATGCAACACATTCTTCCTCATGCACAAGTGCACCGGCTACTGGACTGTCTGGATCGATTTCAACCCTCAGGTCAGCAGAGAACAAGCGGGTGGGAAACATCTCTGTGGCCGCATGGAAGATGGAAGATAAAGCAGATCAGAGACTTGGGGTCAGCCATCTTCCAGACAATATCAATGGCCGGGTAGGAGGCTGCATTTCAGAAAGACCGAATTATCTTTTGAAAATTCATTTTCACTATGAAGAGTATAGCCGAGCCACCTCATGCTGTTGAGCTCCTTCATTGTTCTCTGTAGACAGTCCTGCCGGTTGACGAGAGCCTAACGGAGGCGATGGGAGTACGAATCAAGTATGCCTCGCTGTACAGAGACACCCTCCTGCGTGCAGGTATCATGACATCCCTCTGCAGAAATGTCTCTTATTATTTCACACACTGATCCACTGCACACGCATGCACAAAATGATTCAATGGGTTTGCTGGCAAGGGAGAGATGTTAGAGTGCCAGTTCAACAAAGCAGTTCAGGCACCCCATAACCTTGCTCAAGAGTATGTGATAAGTGCTCAGGAAACAAACTAGTATATCCCCAATAATTAGCCCGGTTTCTGTATTTTTGCTCTACAGCAAAAATCAATCCTGAATTCACCCTCATCCTTCGAGATAAATTGGCTATGCTGCTGTTCTCCATCTGTCCTGACCTCTTGGTGGCAGATGCGTACTGTATATGCGTCACATCACGAATCATATGATCAGGAAGGAGTGCGTTCATTGCCCCTATGAATGTCAGGAATCTGCTTACTTAAATTCCATTTCCTCCTCAGTATTTGGCGGCACAATGTCCAGAATGTATCGCTTCCCAACAACCAATGCCAACCACCTGCGGGTGCTCGAGCAGATGGCCGAAAGCATCCTGTCCCTGAACATCCCCAGGCAGTTTGTCAAATTACTACTGGAGGAGGATGCAGCCCGGTACAAAGACACATGCTCAGATGAAGATGCTTGAAGACTGTTTTGTGTCCGTGATTAGAACCTAACCCTACATACTTTCGCCGGCAGGGTTGGTGAGCTAAAGGAGCTGGGAGAGTTGTCACCCTGCTGGGAGAATCTACGACGACAGATCGTCTCACACTACCAAACAGTCATAGCCTCGTACCAAGAAACCCTCTCTGACCTCAGCAACTACAGAGGTTCGAACCCTCTTCGCATCTGTATGTCATAATACAACAAAGAAAATCAGCTCCTTCGACTTCAATTTTACAGTAACACAGGAAATTGTCTTGAAGATTCAGCATTCTTGCCTGGGAAATGAAGGAATGTTGCCATAGATGCCGCTTGCAATGTTAACATTTTTAACTAATTTGCATTTTTCAGGGGGTGGGGGGGTGTCAATCTTACAATTTCAATGGCTTCTTACCTTGTCTTCATGCCCCATCCGTGGCACAAAGAATAGTGGCAATCGGTCAGGTAGTTTATGTTTTAAGAACGTTCTAAACGCTTTTTCTACCTGCTCCTCGCTAGGCCCGTCATTCAAAGCCAGCAGCCGGAAGGCCGACAAGAAGATGGAGTTCATGCCCACCAACCTGCATATTCAGAGGATGAGGGTGCAAGATGACTTGGGCTTCGGTTAGCCTATGCTTACCTTCACATGCTTGATATCATTGCTGTGTATTCATGTATGGTACTCACATTGGTTTGCGCCTTTGCTCCTAGAGCACACATACGACATTGTCACTGTTGGGGCACCCGCTGCACACTGCCAGGGGTTTAAAAACGGCGGTCTGAGGAAACTTACTCAAAAGTTTGAGGAGGCAAAGAAACAGTAAGTTCACAGAATGTTTTCAAAAGACCGTTTCTCTTCACAAAATCATGGTGATGTATTTCTTTCGATTCACTTAATCTATAATTTGGCTGCGGTCACATTTACGTTGTGGATTATTGCATTATTTCTGCAGTTCTGTTCTCCTATAGCTTCCTTTTAATAGTTTTGTTTTTGTGACTTTTGTGGTCAGCGCATATGAGGAGCTTTGGTGAGTTGCTTTGCTTCTTTTCATTTCTCCGTGTTTGTGCAACAATACAAAAACAACAAGCAACCTTTCAGTTGTTCACTGCATTCACACACAACAGCAAATCAACATAAGTGGCTCACTAGTTTGGGTATTTTGAACAATCGTATGATAAAAATGATTGTTTAATCTTGCGGATATCCAGCTGACTTTGATCAAAGGGCAAGTTACACTCTGGGCGGGTCACTCACCTTTACACCTGTGGACAATTTAGAGTCTTAATAAATAATAATACTCTAAATAAACCTATTGTACGATGTGTTTGGTACGCGGGAGGAATTTTGAGTACTCGGCAAACACGGGAAGAACTGCACATGAAGTTTCTAAATAAAGCTAATAAGTGTATAAAATTGTGTATATTAAAATACAGCCGTTTTTTGAGTGTCTTTTTTTTAGGGGTGGGGGGGTTGCTGTGCATGCCATCCTATGTGCCTGCAAAAGAAATACGTATACATTACTGAATAGAATAAGTTGTCGAATAGTTTTGTTTTAACCATGAGGCTCTCAAACAGAACAACAGGGGTGTCCAAACGTTTTCTTCCAAGGGCCGCATACAGATAATTGGAAGGATGCAAGGGCCACTTTAACACTCTTCAGCCTTAATTTTTTAAACATGCCAAAACCAATCAATCAAGCAATTAAAAACATTGTAAGGATATTATCGTTGTTTTAAAAAAACTGCTGTCACAGCGTTCTGCGAGACAATAAGGCAAATGATTTTAGAAGATTTTTCAGAATGTTTGTGTGTCTCGCTGCCCTGGATCCCATTACAATGGATCCACCGCTGCAATGAGCGAACTCCAAATCACATTTCCGCAAACAGAATCAAAAGAGGAGCACTCTGTAATAAGCCACCACTTTTAAAACCATTACTTGAGGATCATTATTTTCTGATCTTCACAAATCGCTCCTTGACACTAAGCAGGAGGTGGATCCAACCGTTTGAAACTAAATCATCTCTCTTCACTGTTTTGAAGAAAATGTTTTTTAGTTGTAAGTCGTTTATGTCTTTGTATATTTAGTAAAACTGTCAATGACAGCAAGTTATTAGTAACAGCGTTACCGGTCATTGTAGTTGTGGTTAATGGGCTTTGCACCCTCTCACTCCACCTTTTTTGATACTAGCATCTTTCATGATGCCTCCACTCCTTGTTTGCATTGTGTTGCAGGGTGTGTCAAATGTTATTTTTAGTGTATAGTCAAAAATGGAAAGTGCACTGCAAATGGTCCCCAGGCCAAAGGTTGGACACCCCTACAAGTAGACTGTGCATCTCTAAGCCATCAGTCCCAAACAAGTTTCTAAAACTGGATGTTTGCTCTCTGCAGCAGCGCCCTCTCCAGCTCGCAGTCTATCGTCTTCATTCCTCAGGACGTGGTTCGAGCCAAAGAGATCATCGCCCACGTCAACACACTGAAAACACAGGTCAGCTATTATGCCGAGAGGCTTTCCAGAGCTGCGAAGGACCGGTCGGCTAGCGGACTAGAAAGGACACTTGCCACGCTGGCTGATAAGGTACTTGACTACCATGTGTTATTTCTCAGCAAGCCCATTGAAAAGATCCCATGACGGCACGTGATATTTCGCTACTCAGACTCGTCAGCTGGTGACAGTATGCAACTGTAAGCTGCTCGCGTCGGCCATTCAGGCCCTGAATGCTGCACGGCCTGAGTACATCGCCTCCAAAATGTCTCCCTCCGCTGAGTCGGATCAAGTAGTCCTCCGCAACGACCAGGACACACTGCTTGCCAAGTGGAGCGGCAGTAGCGGTCGATCATCACTGCATGTAGACTGGCATGAGGAGGAGTGGGTACGTGAAAACAACAACAGCAACAAAAAAGAAAAATTTCAAGGGCAGTCCGTCATACAGTTATTCACAAATCTGCAAACAAACACACAGAAAAGCATTTTTAATTTTCTCCATCAAAATGCAAAATCTGTGGCTACCCTGCGCTTGGTCTTCATTAGGGTAATCGCATTTGATCTTTTCATGGCCTTATTGAAGATAGTTTTAGCCTGTTAATTACTAGAAAACAGTTGGATCTTTATGTACGTGTGCATTCCTTGTCACAATACAGTACCGCTTTAATTTAAGTAGGACTTCCGGTATTGCTTGAAAGCTATTTTAGTCATCTGTTTTCTCAGGCTCTGTTTTTCAAAGATTTTCTCCAGTAATTTTATGTATAGATTGAAGGCCTAGTTGATCAAAAATACAAAAAAACAACCTTACATCAACTTTTTTTTTAAATTACCTACAGGACTTATTAAAAGCAATGTCTATAACTGCTAATTTTATTCATGCAATGCAGTCCGGATTCATCCCCTAATGGCTGGAGTCCGAACTTGTGGCACTTGACCCAGAAGTCAACCAAAGCACTAAATTTGGTAAATTCTGCCAAAACAATTGCGGTAGACCCAATGATTAGCATATACATGTGAATCATCTGCCCATTTGTGTTTCCAATTGAATTCCAAGGGGACCTTTATGTAACTGAATTTTCCTCTCTGCAGTCAAAAATGAGCAGGCACGTCTGTGATGAATTTGCGGCATCTGGCTCTCTTCATGTGCTGTCAGGAGAAAGTGTGGCTGAACGTGGACAAGTCCCTGGAGTGCATCATCCAGCGTGTCGACAAGCTGCTCCAGAAAGAAAGGAAGCCAGATGATGCCATTCAAGACAAAGTCTACACAGACCTGCAGGGCACCTGCGGCGTGAAGAAGAGTAACACATGCACACACAGACACTAAGAGTAAAATACTTCAAGGGGACATATTGTGGAAAACTGACTTTGAAACGGACCAGTTCATTTGGATGGATTGACTTTTTAATTGCCAAATTTAAGTACCGGTATTTTGGTGTTTTCAGTTCCTGCAGTGTGATATAAAGTGTGTGAAAGTCAGTCACAAACATTTGTTAAGACACCTGAGAACTGATTTAAATGAAATTAAAAAATACACGATATGTCTCCTTTAAGTTATTAACTGGCTGTGACAAAATCTCTGGCGTCATTAACGTCACGACTATTTGGCTGTGCAAAGGTGATGAGAAAAGACGAGCTTTTTGGATCAACCCGGGAAGTACATCACTTGAGTGTGCATCTTCATTGTCATCACCATTGCCTCACCCATCCACATCATCATCCTCTTTGCCTGCCTTCCCATCAGTGTGCCCTCCAAACCCTGAAGGAAAAAGTTGTAGGTTGATTGTACTTGTGTGCACTTGTTCTGCATTTAGCCATCTGTTTGTTTCTGTTTTTCTGACCTCATCCGAGGTCCTTTTTGATGTGTTTTAGTAACTATTATGTAGCGTTTTCTCTTGTGCAGTGGTTCTCAAACTTATTCCACCAAATAGAAAAACATTCTTTGCTCTCCTTGTACCACGAACATAACTAACATACAATAACGTAGTAGACCTAAAAGTAGTGATCAAAAACAGGCTTTACATGTATTCTTAAAATGTATATTTGATGTTATTATTAGCCACTGTAAGATTATGCATACCGGTAGTTTGAACATAACAATGTGCCATAAATTAAAATCTATTGCACTTAAGTTAAACACAAAATTGTGCCTAAAACGGCTTGCGCTGTTTTTTTGCAAAATTTGATTTTATTGCACAAGTTACGAAATTGATTAGCATAAAATAATCAATTTAATACAAAGAAATTCATCCATTTGTTTTATGCTTGAGTGAAATTATTGTTATTCTTATTATTATTATTTTGTTAACTGCTGATAACATAATTCCTGAATTTCAAGTACAACAATTACTGTGGACATTTTTATGCAGAAAATGGTAGAGTGCTAGCTGGGCAAAATAGCAACCAAAAAAAAAGTACTTTTTTTTTCTTTTTTGCTATTTTATCTCTTCACCCCCCAATAACTGTACATACTGAAGTAGTGATAATGTCATCTCAATTTTTGGACCAATTAACTCATTCACTCCCAAAGACGTTTTTAAACGTCGTTTCAGACTTGGTCCAGAATTGGCTGGTACTGAATGAGTTAAGTTACATTGGACGATGAGCACACCCATGATCTCTCACAGCAAACGAATATGCACATTTGTTGGGAATACCTGCACATACCGAAGTTTTTGGAAACTCTATTTATGGTCCACATTGAATATTTGGTGCATTTCTGTGGCTTACAGCACCCGCCAACAGTGCATGTTGCACCACATCCCGTCTTCTTGATGGAAGCCCCAACGTTGAGGAGGCGTACCCAGGTAAGAGCTACCTGGAAGCCTCATCAGCAAACACACCACAACTGCTTACTATCACGGCTGTCTCTGTCTCCTGTCTGTTCCTTCTGAATTCACTTTTAAATGAATGTTTAATTTCCAAAATGGTGTACAAACAAACAAGGAAATGGAAAAAAAAGCCTCCAAAATGAATAATCTTTATCGAGACGCAATGGACTACCGCTCTGACAAAGTGTAGAACAAAGTTCAAATGTGTTTAACTCCTTTCCCTTCACAATTACCCAAGACAATTTATCCATCAAAAAGTGTAACTCATATGACAATGTATGCGTAATTTTACATACTCTAAGTTTATACTTGAAGACTAGCTCTACTTTATATACCCCACATAAACATGTTGCTCTACACAAATGTACATATGCATACTCTAAAAACAGTTGAGTCAAAAATAATCTGGGTCAAAGATGGATTGATTGATTACTTCGGTCAATTTTACCAAATTTTGGTTCATTTAGTATAAAACAACCCCAAAAATTCAACACTTCTCTCTTGTGTGCGGCATATATTGATGCATTCTTTTTCACCGTTGTACTTACGTTTGGTGATTGTTTCAATTCCTCACTCATAGCGTTCCACAGTTTCACACCGCAAATTGACACACAACATCTCTTCCTGCTTGTGCATATGTTCCATGTTTCAATGTTGTGTTGAGCCTACAAATGATATTTGCCTTTCCTATTCTGAGGCACTTTTGGAATGTTTGGGTCAGGTTGTTTTTGACCCTAGACTGTCGTGGTCCCGTCATGATACAATGTCTGTACTTTGTAATTGATTTGATTTTAAAAGTTCTGAATTAGCCATTTCCAGATATTCTACTTTATGATTGGTCCTTATTGTTCGTATTTGTAAGGTGATTGACTGAAATGAGTACTAGGAGTTATATGTGTTGTCTTTTGTGTTTTTGTTGCATGTGTGTGATTCCAGGAGAGTGGAGTGAGGCGCTGTACCCTCTGCTCACCACTCTCACTGACTGCGTTGCCATGATGAGCGACAAGGCCAAAAAGTCCATGGTCTTTCTACTGATGCAGGATATTGCCCCAACCATCGCCATGGACGTCTCCCTGCAGTACCGCCGTGACGTTGTATTCTGCCAGACGGTCAGTTATTACCATGAGTGTTGTGTATGCACAGATATGCAACAAATTGATGTTTGTTTGTGTGTGTGTGTGTGTGTTGCAGCTGACTGCTCTAATCTGCAGCTTCATTATCAAACTCAGGAACTGTCTACGTGATAATGGCTTCCTTCGGCAGCTGTCCACCATTGGCTTATTGGCTGAGTTTGAATCCCTACTCAGCACATACGGTACAATCATGCGTGCAACGTTACTCATCATGCCACTAGATTTCACAGATATAATGGGAATAAAAACTGCAGATATGGCAATTGGCAATGGCACCCTTTTTGCTTATTTGCATTGTACTGTACATCAGTAAACAGTTAACACCATAAAACAGAATGCTAAAAAATCTTCTGCTCGTGCTGAGTCAGAAGCCAAAGATGAGAAGTTTTGTTTTAAAAAAATGGACAGAAAGGACTTGCCTAATATTTAGCGGGAAGTCTTTCCAAAGCCTTAGGTACCAGCAATGTAAAATGCTCAATACCCCCCGAACCTCCACTTAGTCCTTGGCACCTCCTTCATCTTAGGAAGATCATGCCAAGTCCCTCAGCTTTGCGCTCTGTCATTGTTTACTTCCTATTATTCGTTTCTGTTTAGTTTTTCAACTTGCAAACCAAAGCTGGAATCTGATTGGCTGTTGTCTCACACATTTCCACCACATCTGATCGAGTGAATAATATACTTCTCGCTGATCATTATAATCAACGTAAAGCCCCAGGTTGACGTAGATCTCCTTTCAGAAGGTGGTCAAGGGGTAGGTGGACCGTGTAGAGTTGTAGGCGGTTGACCTATATGCTCCGCTTGGAGAAAAAATAAAATATTTGTCGGTCTGTGCAGTCCGGTACCAAATGACCTGCAGATCAGTGCTTGAAGACATTTTCAGGATTTTAGATGAAAAATATTACCTGGCATTTGTTGTTTTACTGTTTGTGATCGCTGGGTCTTGTCAGAGGTCTATGCTTTGTAAATTATTGAAGATTTATCTTGAAGAGTTTTCAAATGGCACCTTTGTAAAAGTCTCTGAACACTGTTAGGTAGGTTAAGGTTTTTTGTATGTTTTTAGGAGAGGAGCTGGCCATGTTGGAGGACATGAGCATTGGCATTATGGATCTGCGAAATGTTACCTTTAAGGTAGGAATACCTGTGTTTCTGAGGGGCCGTCAAGGACACCTTTCAGGATGAAATTTCTTACACACACACACATAATGAGAGCATTTTAGTAGTAGTGTTGTGTGCGAGTGTTTCAGTTGTCGATATGAGCAAAAAAAAAAAATAATTGTGAGTGAAAATAATTTCAGTCATATATGTGAGTATTCTAAATGATGTACCTGTGTGCTGCTCAATGTCATATATGCTTGCGGCATCCATGACAAATAGAAACATTTGATGTGATGTTGAAGGTCACCCAGGCGACGGGCAGCTCCGCCCTCGATATGCTGCCCATCATCACGGGCAACCGTGACGGCATCAATGTCCGTATCCCTCTGCCAGTAGCCATGTTTGATGCGTTGCCAAGGGAAATCCAGAGTGGCATGCTGCTGAGGGTCCAGCCGGTGCACTTCAACGTTGGCATCAACGAGCAGCAGACGCTGGCAGAGAAGTGAGTGAGGATGAGGATGGTAACTTGTACATGTACAGCGGTAACTTGGCTTATGAGTACAAACAATAGTCGTGGGTTTTTTTTCAGAGATTGAAACCAATTGAAATGAATTGAAATGTTTCAGCGATTGAAACATTTCAATTCATTTCAATAGAAAATTTTATTTGATATATTACTAATTGAGTTACACGCTTGGTGATGGATTTCATTTCGACTTCGAAATACTGTTCTTTGGACTAGAACAGTGTATGTGCATGTTTCAGGTTTGGAGACACGTCTCTTCAGGAGCTCATCAACATGGAGAGTTTGACGAGGCTCGTTTCTTACTATGAACAGTTTAAAGAAATCCTGCCTGAGGACTGTAAGCGTTCACAAATAAATTCATTTAAAGAATTCTCTCACAATCCAACACCATGGTGACGGCAGTAAAATTTCCGCAGGCCTCCCAGGGTCTCGTTCTCAGACATGTCTTCCAGAGCTGCTCAGGTTTTTGGGGAATAACGTGGAGGCGAGGAAAAACAAGAATGTGGACATCCTGTGGCAGTCGGCAGAGGTGAACTTCCTGTTCTCAATATAAGATAATCTTCAGCAGTGTAATTCAACTGCAACTGCAACACTTTTGCATACACTACTGAAACTCATAAGACTGTATTTCAGTATAATGTGTGAGGTCAAATGTCGCTTTGCCTCACGTTTCTCGCGAGAGTTTGATTGTCGGGTAGTACGAACGTCGTCGCTTCATTCACACCTTGCCATCGTGGACAAGAGCTGGGCTTCCTCCTCTAAGAGAAAAAAAATGTATGAACCTCCCTTGTCGTTCAGGTGTTTGTGCTAATGCTAAATGCTATGCTAAATGATATTGCTATCGTGGTTCACATTTCACAAGCTATAAACAAGTAAACATGCTTAGTAGATACGCCAACTTCATTGTTCCCCATTCTCCAAGCTTTCTCCCTTTTTGCTTGGTGCTGATATTGGAAGTTAGCTGTGTTTTACAGCTCTGGGTGCCCACTTACTGCAATGATCATTTTGCTCTGCCATTGTTTTCCCACGCTATCTGCTCAGCACACACTGTGCGTGGTGTTTGTGTGGCATAGTAAGTCAATTCGCACTGTTTCTTACAGTTCAAATTTCCCAACTCGAGCGATTTGGCTCACTTCCACTTGTGTCGTGCCAAACCCAACAGTTGTGCCGCCACAAAACAAATAAGTCGATTACAAATACACGATCGGAAACTGTCACTGTCTTTTTAGATTCTCAGTCATTAAGGTCACAGTACTCCGTAAAGGTTGGTGGGCACAAAGGTTCTGCACCTGGGCAGAGTCCTTGGCTCTCTTTATCTACTTTATCACTACCTCTCAAAGGTTCTGATGACCTTTCAGACTTTCTGCATCATTTGATATAATCGTCAGCCTTCTCTGCTGATCTCAGATCTGTCGGCGGCTGAATGGGGTTCGTTTCACAAGCTGCAAAAGCGCCAAGGACCGGACGGCCATGTCAGTCACCCTGGAGCAATGCCTGATCCTGCAGCATGAGCATGGCATGGCACCGCAGGTCTTCACTCAGGCGCTTGACTGTATGCGCAGGTAAGACAACCACTTTCTTCTGTTCCTTTTGTCATGCTCTCTCATGCTCTCAGTAAGTAAATCAATCCAAACAGAATACGTTTCAGTTTTTACTATGTTGCTGCCATCTTGAGGCAATTACAAACCCCTTTTATAGGCAGTGTCGACTTGTGGATTTTCAGTTATAAAAGCAGGGGTTCACTGTATTTGAGTTTCACAACATGCAAAAGGAGGATGTTGTGTTCCGTCATGTTTATCCTGATCTTGTAGTCAGCACCTCTGTTTAGTTCGCACCCCTCTCATCACTCTTTTTCACAAGCCGACTTCACATTTCCACATCAGCCACCAAGCATGGGGGCGGGGGTGGTTGCTCATTTGAATTGGAACCTCTTACACATCTTTCCAACATTTTTAGGGTATTCATGAATAGAGAATCTTAGTAGTACAATATATTTGCATTTACTCTCTGAATGTTCTCTTATTTTCTCTCTCTCTCTCTCCTTTTCCCGCTTCCTGTTTCCAATGCGTTTGATTATCATGTGACTTTTTTTTTTTTTTTTTGAGATCCATTATGGGCTTTCATGTTATTTTTCTGGCATTGTTGTCTGTCATTGTATCACCTGTCTGTATGTACACACTGTTTATTTTGCCATCCTGTCATCACCTTCAATTCTTGCTTGTACTGTGCCACATCCTGCGGCTTCTTTCGTCACACCTCCCACACCTTTTCTTGATTCATGTCTCCTTACCCCCACTGCCCCTGGCGCCTCAGCATTGGGACAATGGAGGGTGTGATCCAGAAGAACTTGAGCGGTTTACTGCCAGTGCGTGACTTCAGCATGGACCCGAGCCTCCTGTACTCGCTGCCCCTGCTGGCTCTCAGTCCCAACCTGCTGGTGGTTTGGATATTCCTCAGCGTGACTTTTATCTTGGCAAGGCTCCGCTGCAGCTGAGTGTCTGAGAAGCACTTATTCAGTAGCGCCCAGCCCAATTTTTTTTTCTTTGTGATCGCAATACTCACCACAAGGAAGGGTGATATGGTACTGGATGCGTGCCATTGTCCTGCGCTAACTCTGCTGCATGTACAACTGATGCCTCATTCACAGAAACATTATCATATTCTGACCTCATCTTACGATCATTAAGATACAGACAATAGTTATTTAATGTCAGACTGTAGTCGCGCTCAATGAGCAACCCGTGGGCGTGGTCACAACTGTTTTGTGTGCCCACTATGGTTTTGAAAAGCACTTTGGATGATTGACAGAATACAGAAAATGATGTCATGTAACCTTTATGGTCTATCACATATTTTCTGCAGATGGCTTGTTGAAAAACTGTGACCGAACCTGGCAAATCACCAACACGGAAACTAATGTTTGTACAAATATGACATTTAGGCATAGTCGTGTGTCTTGTCTTGATGCATTTTTGCACATTATCTTGGTGCAAGAGAAGGTTTGCAGATACATTGATGCAAGGGGTAGGTAAGTAGGATGTAGTCCATGAAAATACATTTTGATGCACTTGGATTAAGGATGGATAGTTTCTGTTGTTGTAGATAAAAACTTTAATTATTTAAAATGACTACCGGGGCATTAGCTCTAGAGGACTAAATTACATGAACATGTGGTTTCATCTAGATAGCGATGATAGCAAAACTGCCCATCATTTCTCTGTTCTCCCTTCCTTATGAAACCTGGTCAAGATCACATGGAAGTGCTGTTGCTTTTGCTGCATGTCAAGCAAGGCTTAAGTTCTTGGTTGTGACAATATAGTTTGTCAATGTGGTTTTGCAGGGCAAGTTAGTCAACCATAGCTTGGGTTTCACAGTGAATTTAATATTTCAAGAGAGTGAGAAAATTGCTAAATGTATGTAGGTTGGTCAATTTCATTCTGACAAGGCATCAAAAACAATGGCAGTCAGAAGTAACAGTGATATTGAAGTCATCCCAATAAAAGTTCAACTAAGCTCCTTCAGTGTCATTTTTAGTGCAGTTAGGAGTTCTTCCTCCAGTGGGCAGCCTGCACTGAGACACTGAGACACTGTGCATCCACTCAGTTTCTATACTGCTAGCCAACTGAGATCTAAACCTGCCTCTCCTGACTGTGAAGCAGAGTTTTAGTTTCTCCTCCGGTGTGCTGCCTTTATCTCCCACTGCAGAATTTGCTCATTGTTTTTATGTTTTTGTTTTAAATTTGACCCATGAGTGAATGAAAAGGAAATGAAAATACTCTCGCTATGTAGTCAGCTGTGTCCCAAAAGGTGAAGACCTTGCTCTTGACATATATCTGTTTATTTGAAATGTCTTATTTTTTTCTGTATAGTATGTAAATGTGGGGTTTTTTGTATGTATATTTTGCTTCACGTGTGCTTGCTTGTTCTAAACTACCTCTGAGAAACACATTGAGTCTTGTCAAATCAATGAAAATATGAGAATTAAGTCAAACGTTGTGTGTGTGTGTGTGTGTGTGCGTCTGCGTCTGCGTGTGCGTGTGCGTGTGCGTGTGCGTGTGCATGTGCGTGTTCGTGTTCGTGTGTGTAATTTATTCCAGTCCTCTTGGTCACATGTGTAGTGACTCATAAGTGCTTCCCATTATATTATTTAAAAAGGCTAAAAACACACACACACACACATAACTACAATGTAGTTTATTTTTATTGTCTTTGACAGTGACATTGGTAATTAAAGTATATATTTAAATGCTTTTATTGAACCATACTGTACAATATATGAAGTGTATACATAGTATACGGATATTTAAGATCTATCGCTGGATTGTGATGCTTATGCAATAAAGCTGTATTTATTATTGCTGCATTGTAGGATGTTTTTGTGTTTTCGTTGCCACAGCTGACAATTTGATTAATTCTCATTATTCCAATCAGATTTAGACCCCATCATTGTTCATAACGACATAGATATTTTCCATTTGTGTAGTTGTGAATCATGAACTTGTCTAATCACCAGACGACACTAGTATCAATTCAATCTTATCATTCCTTTGACTGTTAAAATGTTGAATTTTTCTGTGGGACATCTACTACCGGTTTTAAAAATAGCAAAATACACTTTGGACTGGGGCTGTCAGTATTTCCCTGTGCCCCTCCATTATGCTCAAACAAATTCCAAAATTTAGTCTGTGATAATACCTTGCTGTGTTCAAAGGCCTTCTTTTAGTCAAACAAGAAGAAAAAACTTTTGGGTTCCCCAGACCAGACAGCAACAGGAAAATCTCTTTGTTAAAACAGGAAAAAAATTGGTTTTTTTCCACCCCTACTAATGTGGTCATGGTTGATGTCCTCTAATCTTTTCAGCATACCTACAGTGGGTGGTTTATTTGTGACTCGTGATATGTTTTTGTCTCACCAGCGAGGGCTGCAGACGAGAGAACACTGTGAAGAATGTGGGCTCCAGAAAGTACGCCTTCAACTGTCTGCAACTCAAAGCCTTCCCAAGACACTACCGGCCACCCGACGGCACCTATGGGAAGGTAGAAACCTGACAGGAATACTGTGCCTTCAGGGTAATAATTTTCAAATCATCACATGCTCACAATTTCAAATAAGTCACATTCCAAACAATGCTGGGCCTCACTGCTGTACAGTGCCTTCATCATAAAAGCTGTGATTGTTTTTTTTTCACAGTACGCACAACTGAATGTATATGATTGCACAGGTGTGTGGCATTTGTTTTGTCATTTAATAATGTGCGGCTCCTGGTCAGGCACAAAAACTGCTCAAAACCAATGGCATGCAGTTGCCAATCGGGAAGCAGAAATACTTGTAATATTTATATTTTGTTGAAGGTATGCTATCAAATTAATGGAAGAATGGTGAAATGTACCCCCCACCTTTCTCCCATGACAGCTAAGTTTTTATGTACAACCGTCTTAAACGCTCTTAATCTCTCGGAAATAAATAAATAAATAAGTCGGTTTCATCCACTGTGTTTTTCATGTAATGTGTGTTTTGTAAGAAAACGTGTGTTTTTCAGTTTAAAGCAGTTACCAGGTTCTAAATAAAAGGTAAAATACTTGTTACACTCGACTTGAAATCACTCGTTTTTTTGGTGGCTGTGTTCACCCACCTTGTTTTATGAGGCCACTGGGCGTTCATTACCGTGGCAAATGGGGGTAGAGCTAAAATGTTGTGACCGGGTCAGCGTCTATTTGGTTTTAAACAACCCTGATTTCTTAGAGAAAGCTTTGACAGTCTTATCTGCAAGAACCATCATGACCACAAGAGGGAGCACTTGCTTCATGTCGACACATCAGCCAAATGTTAATTATACAACTGTTAAAAAATGATTAGGAAATTGGTATTTTGTATGCCAGCCCAAGCTCAGCTGGTGCCGGTCTCGGTTCCCCCCAAAATGTGACCTATAATCGTGAGCAAATGTTTTTTTTCTTCATGCATTTTTTTGACTGGTGCAATTTCTATTCCAGAATTAAGTGCGATTAAGTCTACAGCAAGGATACATTTACACTAAATCAATGTTTTATGATATAGAATGATTGAATTGATTTACCATTTCTATTAATTAGAAAGTCCATATAAGAGTACAAATAAAGTGGTAAATAACCAATGTCCCAGGATATTGTGTGTGTGTGTGTGTGTGTGTGTGTGTGTGTGTGTGTGTGTGTGTGTGTGTGTGTGTGTGTGTGTGTGTGTGTGTGTGTGTGTGTGTGTGTGTGTGTGTGTGTGTGTGTGTGTGTGTGTGTGTGTGTGTGTGTGTGTGTGTGTGTGTGTGTGTGTGTGTGTGTGTGTGTGTGTGTGTGTGTGTGTGTGTGTGTGTGTGTGTGTGTGTGCGCGCGCGAAATTTTTGACCATTGTTAATTTTATGCAAAAAAAAATTTAAAAATTTTTTGGCGGGGTTGTGAGTTATTTTCTGTATAGGTGTGGTTAGGCCATTTTGGGGAGTGCTGAAGCACCACGAAAGGGACTGCCCCAAGCGGACCCAATCTATTTATTTATTTATTATTTGATTAACACACTAGAAATGTGTTTAAAAAACAGAATACTTAGTTGAAACATAATACTTTGACAAGAAAATTATAACAAATGCTGTATCCACCCTCCCCTTTTTTACCTGAATGGTGTGGAAACAATACTTTGACAAGAAAATTCTAACATAAATGCAGTATCCACCCTCCCCTTTTTTACCTGAATGGTGTGATCCAATTCTTCACTCCTCCCACCTCTGTTTTTTAGCCTGACTCAAGCAGAATCTGTCCGCTTTCAGTCGAGCCGCGTGTACCGGAACTTTCTTTGAGTCAATTTGTAAGTGGACCTTGCTGTTGCCAGGATGTGTGACAAATTTCTCGTCTTCTACCACCCAATACCAACAATTCCAGGCCAAGAAAGATCAAACCCTGCCAGTTTTTCGCCACAGGTGTTTCACAGGTAAATGTGCACCTGCCGGTTGAATAGAAGCACCTGTGGAGCACCTGTACCTATGGCCCAACTGTGGCAGGGTTTTTCCCTTCTGGGCCTGGATTTGATTATCAATTCCAAGCTGCTTTTTGGTTGCATTTACTGTTTAGTCGTTTGCTAGGTAGAAGTTGGCTGAATGTTTTTGTTTTGTTTTGTTTTGTTTTTTTTGAGCTAGGGAACGTTACAGGTGGTCAAACAGTAGACCGGCCACCGTCGTTCTTGATTGGAATGAGAGAATCAAGTAATAATGCAAAGTCTATGTGTTAATATTCTAATGCTTCTATTGTCTCGCTAACAGATGCGTGTGCGCATGCATGCTGACAGACATTTAACCTCATGAAACGTTTTTCAGAAAACGGGAGCGGAGTTCTAGGTCTAGAATGATATAATTTGCATCAGTGTATCAGTTTATGGCTTTTTAAACTACATTGCTTAGTTTTCTATCTGGCCCAGAAATGTGCATACGGTCAATTTTGTTGCGCAAGTTTGGTATCAATAAATTGCCCTGCCCCAGAAATTAGGAGTATCGGTATATGTTTCTATTTTATAATTGCAATCCTTTTCTCCGATTCTGTAGGTCATTTAAATAGCCTCCATAAAGATGAAGAGAATGATTTTTTTTCTTCTGTTTAAATGTCATTTTATTTGTCATGTACACAGGCATACATGAAAATGTAACCACTGCATTTGACACATGACGAAGAACACACACTGCTAGTGGCACCCACAGGAGCGGGGGGATGCAGTTCAGGGTATCAGTGCTTTTGTCAAGGACAGTGGAGTCGTGTTTCCAGAAGGACTTGGAACCCCTGGTCGTTACATAGCCCAATGACCCCGACCCCAACATACAGCTAGACAGTGTGGTCTCTTTGGAGGGTTTTTGTATGAAAACAATCATGCTGAAAAATTAGCTACTTGTTTTGCTCTTGAGTGCATTTATCAATGTGAATGCTTGACTTTCACGAAATCCAATTCTGAAAAAAATTGAGGAAAATAAATAACTGCTGATGTACTCGATGTAATGGAGTCTGTGATGAAGGTGTGTTGAGGACGATGACTGATTCGACATGCCATACCGATTAAAAGAATTATGTCGTCAATGAGGCTTTGAAGTCACATGCAGACCTGAACAAATTGTGTCATCTTAATATTCACATCAGTATAAAGAACCGGCTGATGGGCTCCACCAGCAGATACTTCGCAGAAGAGTAACTCACAGACGCATCGCCAACATGAATTCCTTTTTTTCCACCGAGCAAGTCCTCTGCATCATCCCCTTCTTGGCCGTGTTTCTCCTTGCCTTTGGTAAACTTTATTCTCGCCGGTACTGCGGTTCTCCAGTGGATGGTCATGGCTCCGCTGTGCTGATAACTGGCTGTGACAGCGGTTTTGGCTACGAGCTGGCTCGAAGCTTGGACCACAAGGGTTTTGTGGTCTTTGCCGGGTGCTTGTTTCCGCAGGGAATGGGTGCCCAGAGCCTGGCCAAAGAGAGCTCCAGTAATTTAAAAATCCTCAAACTGGACGTAACCAGTAATGAGGATGTGCAGCAGGCAAAGAAGACTGTCAAGGAGAACCTGCCGGAAAACGGTGAGAACAGAAAACACGAGTATTTATTTGTAACTTATTGAATCTTGAAATGGTGCGTGTCAAAGAGCTGTTCCAAGACCACGGTTTCTGCTTGTCCGCAGGTCTGTGGGCAGTGGTGAACAACGCTGGCATCTCGGACTGGGGTGAGATTGAATGGAGCACAATTGAAGACTTCCGCCACATGGTGGACATCAACCTCTTTGGGTGCATCAGGATGACTGTGGCCTTCCTGCCTTTGGTGCGTGCTGCCAAAGGTAACGCGCAAACCATCTTTGACATTTCCCTTGCGTACTTGGTCATTTATTGTTCATCCTGACTGCCGCAGGCAGGATGGTCTTCGTGTCGAGCATATTCTCTTTCTTCAACTGCCTGAACATGGCAACATACAGCGTGTCCAAACGAGGACTGGAAGCATTTGCAGACTGCTTACGGGTGGAAATGGACAGCTTTGGTGTGAAGGTACTTTGACGAAACAGAACCGCAAATAAACCATGCGATGTTGAGGGAAGCATGATGTATGTGAAAGTTCTTATTTCCACAAAGGCTTGTCTTTAGTGCATTAAACCCGTGGGAAAACCAGCGTGAATTAACATGAGTTCTACTTTTCTCTTTGCGGTGTTTTTGTGGTAAATGACAGCCATTTGAAATCTGAGAAGGCAACTTGGGTTAAGATTTGGGTTATTGCATTGACAGCTGTTTGAGTAACCTCGCAGTTAAATTAAAAACACCGCTGCCAGGTAATGGGATTTGTGCACATCTCCAAACACCCCTCAGGAAAAGTTTGACCAGGCAGTGAAAGAACCATAAAGAAAATCATCAGCTCCACTGTATGAATACTGAACTGAACAAGTAATATCAGGCCAAGAAATGCAAGATACCGCGATGAAAAGATAACGGGTACAAGACCTGGGACGTTCCTCGATTTATTAAGCTTATCATGAACATGAACAAGGATAGGATATGGATGAATAGGGATGTCAAAAGCTATTATTGCACCAATGAAATGTGAACGGGGCATTTTATACACAGGATGATGTTGATGTATGTTTGTATTAATGCATGATGCTGTCCCTTGCTCCAAGACAAATTTAAATTTGAACCTTGTTTCCCCTCTCAGGTTAGCATCATTCAGCCAGGTAACTTCGGCCAAGCCACCAACATTGTAAAGATGAAGACCCTATCCGACATTTGGAGTAAGTTCGATGATGAGCGTAAGCAAGTCTTCAACCGAGACTACATTGAGTTAGCCATCGAGTACTTTGTCTACACATGCAAGATGGGGTTCACCAATGCAGACAAAGTCATTGCTGCCATGCTGCACGCGCTAACGGCCCCCCACCCAAAACGTCGATACTTGGTAGTCTCAGCCATGGATCGGGTGTTCTTCCAACTCTACCCTTTTCTCCCCACTGCTTTCACTGACTCTGTGTTTTCTCTCAGCTCCATCTATGCTAAAAGAAAAGAAATGTTGTATAGTTAGAAGGGTAAGCCCCCGCCCCCCTTCTTTATTCGTTCACCATGACATGACATATACTCTCAGCTCCATGTCATGAAGCTTTGGTAGCAAACTTCTTAAGATTATGTCACAGAATTAGGGTGCGCAAGAGAGGAAAGAGTAATTTCGGAGACTTTGGCAAAGGGGATTTCACTGCACAACACGAGGAAAAAAAGCCCTTAATCTCAAGAACACTGAGTGAATGTTCATTTCATTTCTATGGTCTGTTCATACCTTGAGTGGAGGGTCAACTGTATTCAATTGACAAAGAATGGCCATGGTTCTCTTGAGCAAGATGGCAAAATGTGTATACTATCTTATGTATTTTATAAAAATATACATTAGCATTTTTCACTTGGGGCAAGAGAGTGTAATCAAATGGCTGTATTACCAGCGACGTGTATTTTTCTATGTATTGCAATAATTTTTGAATGCTTTGTCCGGTATACTTATTACAAGAAAGTGTTTCCGTTCAACCAATTTGACACCCTGCTCTTGTGATACTCTAACTTTGCAGAAGCAAATAAAATTACTGGAACTCGTGTGGTTCAGTTTTTTTTTCTCAATAACTCAGCTGCTTCCTGACAAAATCTGAAAAATGACACTCCTTCCATTCACCGTGACAGTGCACCACATCTCAGAAAAAGCAAGAAAACCTCCATTCATTGTGTCGTATGAGTACAGGAGGTTTTTTTGGGCTGATGTTTTTTAAAATAAACTTTAAACCAAAGCACATCTCAGATATTTGTTCTCCTGACGTAAGTGTAAAAAAATAATTGAGGGAAGAATGGTACCCCAGCACTGCTCCAGAAAACAAATGGATGTTCTGAATCTTTTCTATGACAAAAAGTAGACATGTTTTGGAGATGGACCAGAATGTTTCAGCCTGCTAGACACCCATTGAACAACCTCAGCTATGCATTTTCGACATGAAATAGCGAGTTTAGCTAAGACGTTTTTACACTGAACCTTATGCTTGGTCAGTGGCATGGGGGGTAGGGCAGGGTCGGGCTCTCCCCCCCCCCCCCCCCCTAAGATGACAATTTCTACTAATGTGAAAATCTTGGGTTATAACTACAAAAATTTAAGGCAACACACTGTAATCATTAATCAACCTGTGAAATAAAGGTTCACTCCACTCATTTTCACTATATTACCGATGAATGGGCCGAACTATGGAGCAGACAATGTCAGCAACAAAACATTCAAGAATATACATATATATGTACTTTTTAAATGAAAAATGTGTGGTTTGATGGGCACAATGAAATGAAAAATGTACTTGCATTGCCTCAAATTTTAAGAGCAAAATGCCACCATTTAGGAGCAGGAACGCCTTCTCTGCACTGACCACAATTTAAAAATTCAAATTCTTTGTTAACTGAAATTGTATTAAAGTATTATTTCCACCTGTCTATATTTTCTTCAGTTTGGAGCATATCGTTTGACTGTACTGCCTCCAGTAAATGTAGATGTTGAATTTTTATTTATTTTTTGTCCAATCAGATTTCATCCTCCTGCGATTGGCTGGCAACCAGTTCAGGGTGTCCCCCGCCTACTGCCTGAAGACAGCTGGGATAGGCTCCAGCACCCTCCGTGGTCCTTGTGAGGATAAGCGGGTCAGAAAATGGATGGATTTC